>NW_026941706.1:0-13408 GCF_032062105.1 Saccostrea cuccullata
ATTCTGAATACATTACATTATTACTGTTTAATTACATTAAGTGAAAAATAATCTTAAGAAAAATATACCAAGCCAGATGAATTTTATGAGGAAAATCAAAATGACAAATAATTAGCAATATCATATAGACTGATTTTTACCATTTTTCCTGATAAAATCCACCTGGTTTTGTTTACTTTTCTAAAGATTATATTACACTAAAAGCACCAGGTTAACATATTCTAAAATTCGTTTTCATCTGTAAACCTTTACTGAGTGTGTTTTGCCCATATTTGTAATTTTAATGAAACAGTACTAAAATTTTCCAAGTCTGTTTCATTTTCCATTTTTAGTAGAAAATATTCTAAGAGTTCTCCATTTCCTAAACTTGTGATATGATATTAAGTCTCCTCCAAAGAAAAAAAAAGTTTGTATCATCTGTCCTTAAAGGACCAAAAAATCATTTCCATTTGTTCCAAACAATAAAGCCTTATGTATTCCTGTAGGAGTTATAATTAAAGGGACAACCTATTTAATCATACTCTAATGTATACCACCTGTGTCAACATAGCCGCCATATTTTCAACAGGTCAGATTTCAAGCCGATGGATATAGATATTAAATATAATGTTCATTCTTATTACTGTGTAACTAGCTGCAGATCTGCAGATCTCTCTCAAAAAAATAGTTTGACAGACCGGAGAGTTACATTTTGTACAGTGTATTCAATTAAAAAAAACTGTGTATTTATTCCGCTCAAAAAGTTGTGCTTAGTTTTGGATTAATTCTTCCAAAGAACCACGAACGATAGTATTTTTCTCCCGCCTACCTCTAAGTCAATTCTCAAAAGTTAACATATTCGAACGATTTTCGAAATTTTTATAGATTTTTATATGAATTTTCATAAAACGTTACTTATTTGGGTACCAAAGAGAGATGACTCTATAATTTTGGTTAAACTTGTGTTTTTCACTATAGAAATCAACGGAAAACGAAAAATATTTTTAAAACATCCCCCCCCCCCCGTGGAAACAAAAATTCCTTCTTTCAGGTAATATGGACTGATGGACTGTCATTTAACAAATTTATGCCAAAGCTTTTTGTGTTTCACGGGGGGGGGACATTTGTTTATAGACAAAAAACGAAAAAAACTGCTGTTTTTTCACCAATTTTTAAGCTATTTACAACTAAATAATTGTATTTTATTTATTTTTTTATGTTTTATTTATTTGCGAAAGACATAAGAAAAGATATGAGATACATTTTATGATATTTAAGACTATTTCAAAATATGGTGATTCTAGAAAGTTCGATTTCACCAGAAAATATCGCCTACCCCCCTTTTTCCAACAGCTGGAATTAATGATAATTTACTATCTAGCACTGGAAATAAAATGATTAATCAATTACTATAGAACTGTTCTTTGTATTAAACAAAGATTTAATGGCCAAATTGCCATTAAAATTGAATTTAATGGGTGCAAAATGTAGGCGGGAATCAAGAGTTAGAGTTCGTAGTTCTTCTTACATAAAACGCGAAAAAGATACATTTTTAAAAATTCCTTAAATAACTCCCCTATGAAGTACTCTTGTAGTTGTCACAGTGCCTTGGACTGAATTATCTTGCAAACCAAAATTACAATATAAATAGACGATATTTTAATGATCTCAATTTCAGGACCAGTAGGGTTATTAACAACAAATATAAGGAATGTTTTGTTGTGAAAACAGTGAAAGAATATCTTAGGAACACACGGTTAGTAACATTTTGAGATGGCAGTTTAAAAATACGGAGAAATAAATCGAGAAACAGCACACTTCTTTGTGCTCAATAAATATACAGTTTTTTCAATGGGTGGCACTCTAGCTCTCTGGTCTGTGAATTTTTCTTTTTCGGAAAGCTACAGATCTGCAGCTACTGTGTAACAAGAAACAAATCAAAATATAATTTGCAGAGAAATGCGAGGTATTTTCCTTTTATGGTGTCGGGTACTTAAGGATAACTAGTTCAGTTTTTATACATCAAATAAGTTACAAAATACATTGTCGTGTTGCTCACTTTTTTCGTTCCAATGATTTTCATTGGGGATTTTCCTAGATTAAAATTTTTGTACACGCCAAATACTTGGGGGTAAATTTCACATTTTACTGGAAGACGTCACCTCATTTCAGTACTTTCAATACTTTTATTTCGGTTTGATTCCGCCTTATACAATAAATATTTTATTTAATTAGGGTTATCTGTGTAGTTATTCAGATTTTGTTGTTGTTGTTGTTGTTTTAACCTATGTAAAAGTTTCATTAGTTTTTGTCACCGGGTTTCTAAAAAATTATGTTTGTCTACTGAATTTTGGGACAAACCTTCTATGAAACTGATGTTGTAGAAATTGTGGCTTCTTTAATTTCAAGTTCATTGACATATATCTAGTATACTCCTATAAGTAAGAGCCTCGGTTAACTTCCCATCGCTTCTTATATACCTCGCCAACTTAAAAGTATCGTTAACTTCTAGCATGATGGAGTAATATATATATATATATATATCCAAAATTTAAATAATGTCTCAGTAATCGGATAACAATATTAAAAAAAAAGTAAAAAGAAAACACAAAAATCCTCAGTTAAGTCATGTTTCATTTTTCAACTTCAGAAGCTTACAATACTATAGAAGATGATTATGACGTTATGTTAAGCGAAACTTAAATGTTCTCTATTTATGACGTCATAGATACAATATGACAAAGTAGGGAACCACAAATAATTTATAAAACACTATTAGTTTTTGGCTGAAAAATACTAATAAAACTGTTTTTTTTTTCCCGTCTCTGGATATCAGCGGCACAACTAAGTTTATAGAAGGGAAAATTTTGAACTGTTTTTTCACGACCACGCCTCTAGGCCTGAATTAATCCAATTTGTCTGTATTCGGGTGTACTGAATGTGTTGCAACACTCTCCGTGCCCGTGTACGTGTACATAAGCAACACATTAGTACACCCGAATACAGACAAATTCAATTAAGTTCGCACCTAGAGGCATGTGGTAAAAAACAGTTCAAAATTTTCCCTTTCTATAAACTTAGTTGTGCCACTGATATCCAGAGACGGGAAAAAGAAAAACATTTTATTAGTATTTTTCAGCCAAAACTTAATAGTGTTTTATAAATTACTTGTGATTTTCCCTGTACTTTTGTCATATTGTATCTATGACGTCATAATAGACATTTAACGTTCCGCTTAACATGACGTCATAATCACTGTTACTATGATACTATTGTAAGCTTCTGAAGATTGAAAAATGAAAGCGCTAAAGCTTAACTGAGGATTTTTGTGTTTTCTTTTTACTTTTTAATATATATATATATATATATATATATATATATATATATATATATATATATATATGTATATATAATTTCAAAACAAAATGAAGAATCGGTACAGTTTTTGGTATATTTAAAAGTAAAAATCCAAAAATATCACAAAACATTTTAAATATATGTATATATATATATATATATATTTATACATAGTATAGAAATTCATGCTCATCCATGTCTTTCTTGGAAATAAATATGGTATTAAAAAGCATCCGTTAATCACTTGTGACCTTAGATTTAATTAGGTATGTACAAAAATTTATAAATAGACCTACCTGCAGTTCCTGAGAACCCCGACACAGTGAGTTTGTATTTACTATATTCGTCCACGACATAGAATGTAGATACTCAGCATATGCTGTATCACCATCAAAACTTTGTAGCTCAACCCGGAGTTCCTGGTCTTTATTCTTTGTCAACTCATAGATTGCGTCATTTCCTTTAGAAATATTTTAAAAAGTATCTTAAATTTTAAATCCTTATTTAAATCCCAACACTGTATTTAGATAGGCTCCTTATAATGTAAATACTTATCAATTAAGTAGTTTGTAGAGGGATCCCCATATTCTTGTTTATTTAGATAGACACCTTATTATATTAATGTTACATAAACTAAACTTACCAATGCAGTAATTTGTATTGGGGTTCCCAAATCCTAATTTATATTTTGACACTTCATTTAGATGGACACCTTATTCATATGTTACATAAGTCTTAACTTACCAATCCAGTAGTTTTTAGAGGGATCCCCAAATCCCTGTTTATATTCTGACCACGTCCTGTAGAAGTCTGTAGAATTGTCCTGTCTTCTTTGAATTACCTTTAACAGATTAAATGATTTTTAATTCGTTTTAAATGTTAAATAACGTTAGTTATTTAAGACGTGCTGACTTTATTTGAAAAACACATATAGGTTCTATATTTCGTAGAGGAAAACATCTTAAAACAATAAATATTTTCTTAAGACACGGAGAAAATTCTTCCCTCACTTTATAACAAAGTTAAGTTTGACCCACCGTCCACCCCTCTCCATCTGTACTCATGTCACAGTAAACAGACTTTACTTCAGAGCCTACGAATATTCTGTATACACCATCTTTTTCCTCATAAGACGGGTATTTCCGTAAAATTTCCCAACAACTACCACAATTTTTTAAAAGCTCTGCAAATTAAATAAAATGTGTTAGGATTCTTAAAAAGATTTTATTTTTTATTTTAATGATTTAAACTCCATTAGTAATCGATCACTCATTAATTGATTTGTTAATTGATTGTTTGTTGTGTAATATCTCCTGCTCGCTGACAAAATCTGCAATGAGTTCAAAATTTTGGAGTCCGATGGACACGCCAAAGTCCACTGGTCTGCGCTAAACCTCGATGCACAAAAAACAATTAAAGTTTATGACGTCATAGTACTACAGCGCCCTAAACTCTTAAATGTTGTTTAATTCTTAAAAATTTGATTTATCTGCCATATGTATGTGTATATGTTTTTGCGTGTTAATTTCTGTTAATGTTTTCTTGTGATATTTCAGCTGTGATAGTTGGTTTAAGAGCTCTACAGAGCTCATGTTTCTTGTTATACAGTGTATGACATGCCGACTTTAAATAAAGATTACTTACTTACTTTGCCAAACCTCAATGCCGCGTCATACCAAGGTCTTAAAAATAAGTACAAGTTGCTGTCCGTTAAAAAAGGACTGCAATACGTGGACCATATGCATGAGTTTCTAACCGAAATTCAATTCAAGAAAATTTCTAAGTGTAGTGAATATTCATGTAGGTTTGTTCATATTTTCTACAATGATCTGCTTCTTATGACTGATTGTAGTCTCAAGCAAATTTGTTAAATTTTTATCTCCGATAAGTCTTTAGTTTGTCAGTTTAACAGGTCGGAGAAATAGACTCGAAATTGGGTATTATCCGTGAAATTGCGTATAATACTCGATATTAGCGTATCGTTGAATCCGCGAAATCGGGTATTCCGTGGGACTCCTTTCTATAAACTAAAGAATAAAGCAACGGCGCATTATGCAGTAACTGTTACTTCTTCATCAGTATCTTATAATTATTATGAAACCTAATTCATACGGTTCTGGAATACGTTTAAAATCACACGACAAACACTGCTGGGGTAACGATGAGGACACAATGGCGTTATTATTTTTCAATATTATTTCTAAAAACAAATAACTACACTACGTTTGTCTTTAGTTCCCATTAAAGTATTCCATATACTTAATTTTCTTATTTGTGCACTATTCACAAAACGTGAAATTTTAAAGAAATTAAACGACTAACGCCGTGTTATGTATTTTTACTGAAAAAATGTATGGCGTCCCTTTCAAGTGAAATATAAATTATTCCTAACAGTTAGAGAGTACAGTATAAGCGAGTCATAATTGTATATCTCTGCCATAATAGAATACCAACGTTATTATAAAGAAAATAAAATAAGAATAAATAAATACGGGAAAACAGTTTGAAAATAGCTAATTGAAGGTGAGTATCTTTTTTTATATCAATTTAGCGTGAAATTTTTATTCAAAGACACCGTAAATTTTTTGGTTGCATTTTAATCGATACAAGATATGCAAATTTGCCTTTATTTTATGCATTTGTGTGAAAATTGAGAGCGAGAAGTCATATGAACAGGATTTTCTTTTTTTTTTTTTTTTTTGGTAGGGGGGGGGGTTAAATAAAAGTCAAATGTGTACATCTTTTCATGAGCTTATAATACATTGAATTTTTCAATATAGATCGAGGTACAGTCATATTGAAAAATGAATTACATAGTCAAGTTTTCACATTTCTTATAGTTTTTGGTTTATGAACATGTTAATGAACAAACTGAAGTAATGGAGTGTTCAATTGCCTTGGAAACTCTTGTCTTACTTTTTGGGAATATAATTCCTCATCGGACATTGAAATTTCATAGAAATCGTAGCCACTTCCTTTCTTTATTATACTATTTGATAACAGGGTAAATTTTACCTCTTTACCTTCTATATTTTTTTTATCTATTAGATATTCTATATCGCTATCTTATACCTCATTATAATATGCTAATACAACAAATAATCTGATTGGTTCTAGACAATTAATCACAGTTTTCTTTTAGTTATTTCATATATGATACGTATTAATGAAAGTGTGTGTTTAAAAAATAAACATGAATTCTAGTTACTTGTAGTCTCATATTGTGTTAG
Source organism: Saccostrea cuccullata (assembly GCF_032062105.1). Lineage (NCBI taxonomy): Eukaryota > Metazoa > Mollusca > Bivalvia > Ostreida > Ostreidae > Saccostrea > Saccostrea cuccullata. The sequence goes on from NW_026941706.1 coordinate 6,567, forward strand.
AAAATAACAGGTTGCTTTTTGTTTACCTACAATGTTTATGATTTTTATTTGATGAATAAATCTTCCCTACATTTAAAAATATATGACCGAGTTTAACCGACCGTGACATTCAAAGATAGGTCTCTTGGACACCTGTAGAACACAGTCGAGGTTGTTTTGTCAGAGGTGGTCAAGAAGCCTTTAGCCCCCCCCCCCCTTTGAAGTCGCCAAGAAATGGTAAAATATTGATGACTTAGCGAAATTAAACGATCAACAGTTATGTTCTCTCATAAGCAGTATTCCTGAAACTATCACTGTCTCTGCTAAAATGTTGAAGACATATTCTGCAAATATGTATGAATGATAAATAAAAAGAGAAAAGATTTTCAAAAAAAGAAAGAGGGTTCTTTTAGCCGAAATTTTGGACATTTTTATCATTACATTATTTATACATTCTTAAATAAATTTGATTTTATGCACAAGATGACCGTGAAAGTAATTAATGACGCATAATTAGATACGATAGACAGTCCCTTGTTTATACATGGCATCATATCTTGTGTGTGAAATGTGTTTCCGTATAATTTGATTTATTTACAAATTGTTCACGTTTGGCGTGTTGATGTGGAATTATTATAAATTTCCGAATTCTGATACTTTACAATTCTTTTGTGTTGGGAATGATTATTACGAAGATGCATATGCTTTCAACATAAGGAAAAATATAAAGCAAATCGAACGCCTTTTTGTGTGCAGATCATGAAATGTACTGAGCTCCACGGGTATTTGTTGTACCGAGCGCATTAATCTTGACGCCCAAATTCTTACTTGGCTAGTGATACCTTTAGAAAACATGTGTATCTAGATGAAAGTTAACTCGGCAACATGCGCCATCCCATTGTTTAAGTTTTATTATGTGATTACACCTCCTATACCCGATTTCGCGGATTCAACGATACCCTAACATCGAGTATTATACGCGATTTCACGGATAATACCCGATTTCGAGTATTCTCTCCGACCTGTTTAAGGACAGGTGATACAAACAAAAAATGGATGTCTGGATTGGTGTATATTTTTCGATCTAATTTCATTGCAAATGATGCAAATAATAAATTTCTAGAATATAAATAAATTGTAAACCTTCTGTGACGTTCAAAATTCTACCCTTCTGAAACCACCCATATAATTCTATACAAATATTTTTCACTTCAAATTATATTTTCTGCAACTTTAAATTAAAACAATTAAAACTACGAGGTGAAACTTATTGAATTTATTCATTAAAACACGACCCAAGTCGTTATTTTTAAAATTTCTGACAAAAGTTTGTTTGTAACATCTGTCCTTAAAAACTCGGGCTATTTTGATAAATGTAACCCATAATAGCTGGTACTTGACACCTGTTCTGGATTTATACGGAAAAAATCTATAATGAAAAAGTAGATCTGATGGTACATGTGAAGCACAGCTCTGTATTACACAAATTTTTTTTTCGGAACCCCCCTCCCTCACATCAAAAACCGTTGCTACAGACCTCTATCAAACTGTATTTTGATTGCTGAAGTATCAAATTATTTTGCAAGCCTTTTTTGGAAAATGCAAGTAATAGGCAAAATCAATAAAATTGTCTTCGAAGACGAATTCAGAAATGATGCCTTTTGAATGCAGGAGAGACAACGGCGTCAAGGATTGACGTCGGATTATTGTGACGTCATAAACGTTGATTTTTCTCCGCACCATCGGACTTTGGCGTGTCAGACCATTGCACTTTAGCGCAGCGCGTCTCGTAGGAAACGAGCCATTGGACTTTGGCGTGACCATTGGACTTTAGCGTCCGTAATGACAACAAACCATCGGGGTTTGGCGCAGACCATCGGGTTTTGGCGAGACCATAAGATATACTAGTACGTGATTCAGTACTTTTAATTTGGACATTTCTTGGAGGATATGATTTCGTGTGTGACTTCATACCTCGAAAACAACAAGAAGTAAATATAATGTAATGGAAAATTTTTGATTTCACAGTATATGATCTACATATTTTACTTTAAATATTAAAGCAAAAACGGAACTTAAATGATAAAGAATTTGAATGCGTGAAGGTTAAGACATCCGAATTTTCTGTGAATCTGTATCGAGTTTAACGAGGCCCGATCTACTTGATCTGCGCATACATTTTAACGCAGCGTCGACTCAGGCACGTCACAATACCCTTGACTGCCGTCACAATTGAACACAATAACGTCACAATTAAAATGACGTCAAATTGCGCTAAAATCTTTCGCTGATCTTGCTTACCCGGTAGCTCTATAGACTATGCATTGAAAGCTTGAATTTCTGTTTTTTTTTTAATATTTAAATCAATAAACAACTTTGGAACCTCATTAATTTTGAGGGATCAATTTTTTGGTACAGATTCATTAATTTTATCCTGTTTTATTTCAATTTGTGAGCTTAAACAAACAAACACGGCAACTAGAAGTAAACGATTTTAGTCTTTCTCTTTGAACATGTTGAAGTGTTTATATACACACTCTTTTTAATGCCGACTTGAATATGCATGGATTATTTTCAGTTTAAAAAAATAAAATAAGTCTATAAAACCTTGAAATTGAACCCCCGAAATATTTTATTTTTCTATAAATTAAATTACATGATATTAGTAAAAATCGCAATTTTGTCGCCTTTACCCCCCTCCTCTCTCTACCCCCTTTTTTCACGTAAAACAACGTCGCGTCTTAAAATGATTTCATAATGTAAGAATTTTTTTATTTTTTAGAAACTAATACAGTATTGCAATCGTTTTTTGGTGTTATGTAGACCCATTGCGACCTATAAAATACGTAGTTGGATAGAATAAATCCAAATTTTGTGTTTTGAAATACTTTGACTTTTAACTGCAATAAAGGCTACCTCCAATTCTCTTTTCATGTTTTATAAGAAGAATGAATTATTGCATGATATATGTAAAAAACAAAGAATTTCATCATGTATTTTTTTTTAATTTGTAAATTTCTTTGTTAATTGAAGAGTTTTAGTATGTAATTGTGTATAAAAACACGAAAAATGGTCCATATCTTGACAGTGCCCCCATTTCACTACAATAAAGGCAAGGTAACAAAATTTCATTCTAATTTTTCAAAGCATAAACATACAAGTATATTTCCAAGAATTTAAATTTTTTATCATTCCGTTTTCATAATTTTCAACTAGATCGGGCCTCGTTAAGGAAAGATTTTATTATTTCTAAAATGAGTATAATGTAAGGGTTGGCTTCAGTTATAAAAAATAGAATATTACACGATATAATGAAAATATTGGGGAGGGGATGGATTGGTGGGTCTTTATTTGAAATCTTATGTTTTCGTCAAAGAGGATGATTCTTCAAAGTTTAAATTTATTAACTTCCAAAAACTAGCTCCAACTTAATACTAAGAATAGATAAAATTTACAATCATTTTGTACCTTCTGACAAGGACTGGTTCAATTCATTCGGGAACCCGCCGATCGTTGTTGAGCGTTTCATTTACAGACACTGCAAAACTCGAGAGCTTGTCCTCTATACTTTTAATATGTCTTGCAAGAACTTCTACACCACTTATCTGTAATGTCTCGTTCACTTCATTCATTTGATCTTGTAGAAAGTCAGTTCCTTCAGTCAGTCCTAGAACAGTGTTTTCCTGAGCCAAACTTTTATTTTGAATGTCATTATCAAGTTCTTTCATTTTATGGAGGTTCTTATATACGTCAGTTACATGCGATTTATTCAGAGTGTTTATTCTCTCCAATGTGCTCTGGTCCGATGACTTCAACGTGTCTATATCTTTTCGAACACTTCTTTCCATTTGCTTTATGTTATTGTCTAATAAATCAAACTGTTTTTCAAAATCCGAATTTTTCAAGGCTTGCTTAAGATTTTCATCGTGGAGAACCGAAGTCTTACTTTTTATTTTCTGATCTAGATTTTGAATTTCGTCCTTTGTAAAGTTTTTTATATCATTCACTTTCCCATACACCGCCTTTAATTCCTCTTTAAGTTTGTTGTTTTCTTCCTCCATATTTTGACTTTTAGTCTCCAAATCCTTCAAATCCTTTGTCACCTCACTGAGCTTTGCCTTTGTATCCAGTCTATTGTTTTTGCTGTCTATGGCATCCATCACTAAATTCTGTATTTTTTGCACCATAGAGAAGCGGACCAGACTTTCCTGATTCAGAATATCACGTAGGACGTTGGACTCTCTACCTGACACGATACTGGGCAACATATTAGATTTGTCAGATGCTTTTTCAGGTAATGGTGTCTGGCAAAAGGATCCGTACACGGAAATCGATAACATTAAGCAAAGTATTTTTAGTGATCCCATTTTCACGGAAGTTTCTGATGGGTAAGAAACCGTTTATATAGTGCAAGACTAGGCTTGATTTCTAAGCAATGCGTGTAGAACTCAGAAAATTAAGTGTTTATCACTGAAAAGTTGAGAACTTTAATATTAATTTGTTATAAACAAATTGAAATAATAAATTATCAAAGGTATATAAAAGACAAGAGTGTTGGCTTGTTTGTTTATTGTTCGGGCGGAGACATTTTAAAATACTTTTTTAGATATACTTTCAATCTTTTATTGAAAACTTTGCTATTTATATTCCATATCTAATCACTATTTCCTATGTTTCTCCTGAGTCGTTAATGCAGAAGCTTTCGTATGTATCATGAAATGTTAAGTGGTAATTGAAGTATCCCTTGGAAGATGTAACATCGGTAATTGAAAAAGTTTTAGGAAATAATGTCTAATTTTATACGTCGTGAATTTTTTCTCTCTTCTCTTCTCTCTCTCTCTCTCCAGTAAAACCTATATAGGTGCAAATAACACTATAGTAACCTAAATATATACGCGATTTTTAAGTAAGTTTCGTTTCTCGTTTTAATATAAAACAGATTATTTTCCAATTAAGTTTTACATTAAAAAAAATATACAAAAGATAGTGGCCAAGGACTAAAGTACTGAAAGAAGCTTGTAGCGACAGTTTCAAAGTGGAAGGAGGGCAAACCCCCCCCCCCAAAAAAAAACCTGACAGCCAAAAGAAAAAACCTAAACTACGAAAAAAAAGTGTATTTACAGTCCAAGTCAAAAACCTAATTAATTGTTATGGATTTTGCCAGAGTTACACCTTACAAGGACAAAAAGTGTGGGAGAGGGGAGAGAACCTGAATATAAAGGAAAAATTATTTAGCAAAAGTACTATATGCAGAAATAGTGTAGGGGCGGAGCATTTCACTATTGAGTTTACGGATTGTGGAAAATTACCCAATTAAAATGAAGTTATATATTATGAAGATATGGAGAAGATACTTTTTTAAAAACATTTTTTTCATTCATATAAATACGAGTTTTATATCATAAGATTCAATTTTAACTAAATAAGAATAATGGTATTCAATCTGATATATATTATGATCATAATACACTTTTGACACGTTGCATTAAATTGATATCGATATAATAATTTTAACAGCGCATGTAGAAATATGTATATATAGAACTTACATTAGCACAATCATTCTCAAATAAGGTTTGCAAAAGCTTAATTAGGTTTTTTTTTTATCTTTCCAACCGTATAACAAACAAGAAGTCCATATTTTTATAAATTTCTAAAATATTTTCCAGTCGGGATCAGATTTATTTAGATCGTGAGAGGTACAAATTACAACAAAACCATCTTCTTCCTAAATCTAGCGATTCCTTTCCAATTTCCATTAAGAATATAATCAGATACTATTTGTTCTATGCAGACCCTTTCTTGAAGATTTTATCTAGATTAAAAGACATTAACAAGTCACGATTTTCATACTCATAGATATTTTTTAATTAGCAAAATATCTTGGTATCTGGTTCTCATATAAAGATTTATGTTGTATTTCACCACATTATCACATATGTGTGCTGTAACAATATTGTGGCTTGGAAACCACTGTTCTGTAATTATTTATTGAACTGCAAGGTTTTAACATAAACAAACAGTTCTGCTATGTTGCCTTTGTCTGCAAGTAAGGTTCCAATATAAAACACTTTTAAACTCTTTATTGATCACTTTCTTTTCAAATGTAATATAAAGTGTTTATCTGTTCCAAAAACTTAAAAAGGATATTTCCAGTCAAAATTTCTCTGAAAAGGGTACGGTAGGTTGTGAATTAATATAAAACAAGTACCTTTGGTTTTTTAATGGAAGACCCATCTGCACATCTTACTCCCGATAGTTACTCATTGAAATAGTGAAAAATAGTCTTATTAGCAAAATATTTTAATTACTGAACAAGTTGTCAAATTCACAGTTTCTGTTCTATAATTTTTTTTAGTTAAAGTGAAAATTAAGGTAAAAGGTGCATTAATTTAGTTAATTTAGTTGTTCGGATAGTTACTGAATATTTCTCCTGATTGAAAATATATTAAATGTATATATATTTTTTTGTGGATTTCATTACAGCATTATCCATTAAAACAAAAAAAAAATATCAGGGACCAAGCATTATTTTTAAAATGTATATGTGAGAAGGGATGGGAATGAAGTAATGAAGTTACCAAGTTACCAAAATATTCATCAAACTTTGACAGTACAAAAAGAGAAATACTGAAAGTACCGGACACTATGACTGAAAAAAAACCCAGGAGGTTCGCAACCCATACGAGGGTTGTCCCGTAAAATCATGGACAAGTTGTCTAGTGTCAAAAATAAACATCACTGCGGTCTGAAATTTTCACTAATATTTAGTACATATTTTAGAAATATACATAGCAAATTGCAGATAAAGATATGCATAAATAAACAAATTATGAGATTTTATGCTATGTATTGTTTCACCT
>NW_026941707.1:0-13525 GCF_032062105.1 Saccostrea cuccullata
CATAAAGGACTTTCTTTCCTTGCTGTCTCTTTTGTTCCAAAATGTTGTCCTCATTTTCTTCTTCAGCAGCAAGCTAAAGTATAGTTAAATTTTCAAATTGTAATTTTAGGAACAGAGTAAATTCAATTCATAAAAGCATTTTCTGAAATGCTTATTCAAAAACAAGGTTTAAAAATTTGAGATCGTTGAAAGTGTACACACACTTTCTTATTATTTCTGACGCCGTTTTCAAAGAAATCTAAATATTTACATTTGCAAATATATTTCTTTTCTTTAAATACGAATTAAATTGACACTCAATTTTCAAATGTTTCAAATGAACGTTAAATTTTGATGTTGAAAATCTTACACAATTCATTTACGTTGCATATTTATATATAGTATGAAGTTATTTGTTCTGAGATCCTCGAAGTTTCTTTTTTTTTTAAATTTCTTTCGTTTCATTCACAGCTGCTTTTTCAAAAAAAAAAATGGAATTCGTTAATTTACTTGTCTTGTCATTGCTCATTTGATAATTATTTTGTTTAAAATATTCTGATTATACACACAAGTACTCTGAAGATATTAAAAAGATGCTTGAGTTTCTGATTGTCAATATCTATGTGGTTTTTGGAGACCAGTTTTTCCACAAATTTATTGAAATTTCCATTGGTTCATGTATGAATTGCGCCTTGTTATTAGTAGACCTATTTTTGTATCTATAAGAAGCAGAATTTCTCCAAAATTTTATACGTGAAAAAAGAAAGCACTTGTTGTGGCCAATTCGACATTAAGATATATCGACGATGTATTGTCAACTAACTGGTTATTTCCATTCTTATGTCGATACGATATATCCCGGTGAGCTTGAAATTAAAGATACCACAGTGTCTAACACATCTTTTCATCTTTAGATGTTTTACTTGACATAGACTTTCATGGTTACCTGATCTGATCTCTGATTTTTGGAGGTCCGTATTTGTATTGCCCCAATTATGTATTGTCTAATGGACATGAACACTGTTCGTTATCTCCATATATGTACATATGTATTTGTCGTTCAATTAAAAATATTCTATAAAAATACTAGGTCCAGCTGCGCATGCGTCTTGTGTATTTTGTTTTCATGATACAAGGATAACACCTTATCTGTGCAATTCTAACCTTTCAAAAAATATTTTGCCAAATAAATCATTTGATTACATTCACGATTTTTTTTTGTTGTTGTTGTGGTTTTTTGTTTTGTTTTGTTTGTTTGCTTTTTACAACTGTTATATCACAAATAAAGTTATAAACATGTACGGTACCTTTGCTCTGGAGACTGTGTTCCTTAAAGATATATTATCTTTATCTTTTGCTAATTTTGCCTGTAACTTTCGTAGCTGCTTGTTGAGTTTGTAGCGATTAGCAACCTCCAGATGGAATGAAATCACTAAAAAAAAAAACAAAGAACATTGATAGATACTTTAACTTCTTACGACCGAAGCATATGCAAATCGTTAGAGAAATTTCGTTGCTTCACATGCCTTTTCAAAAATAAATTTAAAGTTTGCCTCCATGTACACTGTAATGTATTAATTTAATAGCAACATAAATATATTGACATTAGAGAGATCTTGGTATATATTTTTTAAATCTTGGGGTGGGGGCTTCAGTTTTTTCAACGTATCTGTTTTTAACGTCTCATTGAGAACTTTTCATGTAGGGCCTACATTGAGATTTGTTGGTGAAGGACTACTATATACTGATAGCACATGTACTTTAGACCTTTTCTTGGCAATAAAAGAGTCCTTCGAGCTGTAAGAGAACTTTTTCATGCCAGCACCTTTTCAGTTACCATCCCATCCAGATGACCTCTTCATATTTTTAAAGTAAGTTTTATATACTAGCTTATTAAAACTCATTAAACTCTAATGCAGAGTAAAAGCGAAAGAAAAACTTGGATTCGTTAACTAAACAAATCTTTGTACTCGATATTTTTTGCTTCCTTAAAAACTAGGATAAGAAAGTATTGCATTTGACTAAGTCGGTGATATTTGAAATTTTCATTTACTTTCATTGACTTATAAAGCTGAAATATTATGAAGATTGCTTATGTGCATATGGTTCGACTCTCTCTCTCTCTCTCTCTCTCTCTCTCTCTCTCTCTCTCTCTCGCCACCCACCCTGCTGATCTTGTACGTCGGGTCGTTGCCTGTCTTGTTGTGAACCCACAGCGACTTCATTGTGTACTGAGCTACAGAAAAAATAAAAGAAACATTTTAAATAGCTTCATTATGTTTAAAAATTATATGCATGTTTTAAAATACCCTTCTAACACTTGAGTTTTGTCACTATACTCGTAATTAATTTGTTAATAAATTAAAAGTTTGCTAATTTGTTAATAAAATAAAAGTTTGAAAAAATTAATTACTCTTCTATGGGGGTTAAACATGTATGCGCATTTACTGAATTTAATGAATTAAAAGCGTTAAAAGTTAAATAAAAGATAAATCCATATTTCATACATATATACTTTTGGGGAAAAAAATTCTGGAGCTCATTTCAATACATATATGAAGGGTTTCAGAATGGGTTAACTTAAACAAACACAATCTCAATTCAAAAATTAATGACGATTGTATCAGAAATTCAAAAATCATTAAATTTAAGTTCACATTGTAAAATATTTAAAATATAAAAAGAAAAGCCAATAAAACTCTCCTCAAATGAATTAAATTCAAGGTCATTTTATTTTTAAATAAAGCAGTTTACATGTATTTATTAAGTTCCGTGTCTTTTGCACAAACATTAGTGTCCTTTAAAGGTACTTGGACACAGATATGAAGTTATTATTTTCTCTATAATATTACGACTTCTATATTTTAATAGCATTTCACACAAAAATTAATTAAAAATCTTATTTCGTTTAAAATATATTGAAATTTCAAATTTTTCGGCGGGTTTGATTGACATATCCTTGCACTCTCACAAATTTAATTTTATTCTTAATCCTTAGGAAAAGTGGCAATCTCGTTTTGTATAAATGAAAAATATTAATAGTACAATCCAGAAAATTCAGAGTAGACACGTTCGAAAGCAAAACAAACACACAATATATTGTCAGTCCATGCAGTTGTGGTAAGCAGACTGTGACGATTGAACGCACCCGGTGAATTCTAAATATAAACAATAACAGAACTCGTGCCCTGTTTACAAAAACTGTGTACATAACACGAGTGTGCTCGGTTTGCTAAACTCTGTACGCATCTCTAAGTTCGGAATGACGATACTTGTGAAGGAGTTTTGCTTTCTAACATTTCTACTCTGAATAAAATTATTTTTCTTGATAAAAGTTTTAATATTTCTCATTAAAGCACATCAAAATTGCCACTTTTTCTAAGCATTAAGGATAACGTTAAAATTTGTGAAAGTGCAAGGATATGTCAATCAAACACGCCAAAAAATTTAAAGTTTTAATAACTTTTAAATGAAATAAGATTTTTAATTAATGTTTTGTGTGAAATGCTATTAAAATATATAATTCGTGATATTATACAGAAAAAATGAAAAAAAAATAATAACTTCAAATCTGTGTCCAAGTACCTTTAACGATAAAAAAAAATCAAATATCAATCAATATTTTGATTTTTTTTCAAGTTTTTCTAATAAAATTCAACAATAATTTAGATAGTTTACCATACCTCAAAATTTAAATAAAAAAAAATGCAAGATTAAATATACAATTTTTGCCGTTCGGCTAATTTTCTATTAAATGTACTTGGACACGGAATTGAAGTTATTATTTTCTCTATAATGTTATGAATTATATATATTAATAGAATTTTACACAAAAATTAATTAAAAATCTGATTTCATTTAAAATTTATTAATACTTCAATTTTTCGGTGAGTTTGATTGACACATGCTTGCACTTTCACAAATTTTTACCTTATTCTTAATCCTTAGGAAAAGTGGCAATCTTGTTATGTATTAATGAGAAATATTAAAACTTTTATCCAGAAAAATAATTTTATTCAGAGTAGAAATGTTAGAAAGCAAAACTCCTTCACAAGTATCGTCATTCCGAACTAAAGTTGCGTACATGATTTAGCAAATCGAGCGCACTCGTGTTATGTACACAGTTTTTGTAAACAGGGCACGAGTTCTGTATTTGTTTATGTTTAGAATTCACCGGGTGCGTTCTAAATCGTCACAGTCTGCTTACCACAACTGCACGGATTGACAATATATTGTGTGTTTGTTTTGCTTTCGAACATGTCTACTCTGAATTTTCTGGATTATAGTATAGATATTTTTCATTTATACACAACGAGATTGCCACTTTTCCTAAGGATTAAGAATATAAGAATATAAATTAATTTGTAAAGGTGCAAGGATGTGTCAATCAAACCCGCCAAAAAGTTTGAAATATTAATATCTTATATATGAAATAAGATTTTAAATTATTTTTTGTGTGAAATGCTATTAAAATATAATATTATAGAGAAAATAATAACTTCAAATCTGTGTCCAAGTACCTTTAATAAAAAATTAGCCGAACGGTAAAAATTGTATACAACAACGTTCTGTTATAAAATCGAAAAAGCTGTACAAAGATCTTACTTTTACTATACAGTATTTTTAAAAATTATTTCATCGCAAAAACCAAAAATAAGATCCCTTTTCTTTAATTTATGTGGAAAATTTACCTTGAGAGTAAAAAAAAGGGGGAGTTATCAACTCACCTGGATTGGGTTGAGAAGATAAATCCAAAACGTTCCGCCGAATACAAACACACTGTATCTCCGATACTTAAAGTATCATCCATTTCAAAATAAATCGCTAGTTATCCGAAATTAACATCTTCACTATCCAAAAGAAAATCCGCACATTTTCAAAAACACAAGCGTGAAAATAACAGTGATCTAAGAAGTGAGGAAAGAGTCGGCCTATTAAAAGAACGAGGGCGCTTTTGATTGGCATTCGGCAGGAATCTGGGCGTAACTGAAAAGAGAAAAGAGCCATAGCGCATTTGATAGTCACTTTCGCCTACTCAAGTAGTAATTTTTTTAAATACATTGTTTAACCAAAATTTTGTCATACAACATTAGTTTATACATGCCCTAAAGCAAATCACACAAAAATAATATTTAACTAGAAAAGAAACTCGTTGCGAGCAACGAGAGGTCTTCCGCCCGATTCTGAAAAAAAACCCCGCAAAATTGAGCTGAAAAAAGTGATAAAACTTGTTATGAAAACAAAGGGCATTGAACCCGGGTCGTTAGCATGAAAATCCAAACCGCTTACTATTACTCTATAAGAACCAAAGCTGTAAATGTACTTGTATATACTTCTGCAACCGTACATGAGTTTTCGAATAATGAAAGGCAGGTCACTATTCATAATTTTGTGTCAAACAAAACGAGTAAATCTTTTTCTTTGGAATGTTCCATTAAATAGGTGCGATAGCTTCGATGGAAATGAAACAAGAACGTTCTTATAGCTTAAATTTCAAGGTTAAGAAAGTATATTTAGCATATTTACACATTCCATATCGTATATAGATAAATAATACTTAATCAGTGAATCTGGTAAACTTTTTACCTTTTTTTTTTTTAAATTTCCTGTTCATCCCCACTAAGAACATATTGATAAAAGCATGCCTACTACAGTCAGGGAATCAGATAACATTTATGTTCAATAATTTAAATCAGATCTTTGAGACAAGAATGTTGATATGAACTCCATTCAACGATATTTTGAAAAATGATTTTCTTATATTTTTTTTTCTTTTCTATTATTTGAATATGACACAAGTCTGCATGAGCAAAACAGTGGTTACGTTTAATACTTACTATGTACATCCATATTGTTTCTTAAAAACTATTACTTATACCTATGATTTAAAATCTAATTTTCCGAAACAAAAGATACTAGGTATCGTATTTCATTTGCACATTTAGTCTTTTCTTTTTCTACTTTGAGAACCAGACAAAAACAATTATAGAAGATGTTTCAGACGACCAAGGATTAAATCATAGTTTGACACAGAATTATAACGTAACAACGACGTGAGAATCCAAGTATTCCTTTACATTTCATTTATCCTATTTTACTTTCATTCAAGCAAACGCTCGGCTGACTTCGTTAACCCTGAATTGCGAAATGTCGGAAATGACAGAGACAGCCGCCATTTTGGACCCGCTTCAGATTTTTAAATGTTAATATCTAGAGTTTGATTTTATCAATATTCAAACAAATGATACAGTGAGCTTTAAAAGAAAGGTTTCTATTAGCATTCCAAAAATAAATGAAAAATATTGAAAAACAAAAAAATTAGAAAATACGGACTTTTTAATTTCGCTTCCGATAGCAACCGGAAGTAGTAACGACGCACAAAAAGGTAATTCTGCAAATCTAGAAGTGATCATCTATCATCTCTAATAAGTCTCCAGTTAATATCTTAAGCCATTTTTGAAAAAAAGGGGGAACAAAAATCCGTTTTAAAATCAGAAAACTGTCAATATCTTGGAACCGAAGGTGAGTATTCCTAATTTTTCTTGTCATGCCACAATTTCATATAATGACGCATAATTCTTGAAAGTTTCATTGAAAACCACTGAATAGTTTTCGAGAAATCGCCTGCACAAAATTTTGGGGAAAAAAAATAATAATAATAAGAAGAAGAAACAGTAGAATCACTAGAAGGTCTTCCCTGAAGACGGAAGACCTTAAAAATTAATAGTTCCTTCATATGATTGATATCAAAATCGTTCAGTTTATATGGAGAATATAGAAAATACTGAGGTATCCCCCTAAACAATGACAACCTGTAGCAAAAGACCACCCTTAACCAGAAAAACAACTTCTGAATAATTTTATTTGGAAATGACTGCACTTCATTACATTTAGATAATTTTGGTTAAATGTGGTCTTCATACTGATATTTAAAATGTTAAAAATATGTATTAAATTTTTCTTCTCAAAAGTATTTTAAGATTCAACAATTGGTCTGATTATAATGACTTCGTGGAGTAGTGGTCTGATTGCTGGATTGTAGACATAATGATCGTGAGTTCGAGTCTCACTGTGTGTGCTTCCATGCTTTTATTTTTTTTTACTACGTGCATTTTCGCTATGTTTTCTTTTATTATTTTATAAAACATTTAAAATCAATGTAATAGATATATAATACAACATTACAACTCGAAACTATCTCGGGAAAAAACAGTCCAAAACTATTTTAATGACCCAATGTCATAGCTGCAATTTTGTTTTATTTTTAAAATTTTCTAAAAATCTTGTTTAGTATAAGAATAATGAACAAGTAAAATGATTGTCATGTAACAAACTTGCAACTATGAAAATATAACACTAGTCCACAAATGATTACATACATGTAGTTTGATCTTGAATTGAAAAGGTACATGTACCTATAAATAGAAACAGGTGATTACCTTTTAAATACTTGAGTCGGCCTTCTCATCGGTAATGCAGTTATGGCTCTTTTATCGACATGTCGCATGAATTTTTTTTTTATTTATCGGGTTCCTGTTCAACAGGAAAGGGAAATATTTTCCCGGAACTGAGCTTTGATTTGATAAAAACTAATTTTAAAATTGGCCAGATCAGACATTTGGTACAAAGTGGTACATTTTAAATCTCTTGCAACTATGAAAATATAACACTAGTCCACAAATGATTACATACATGTAGTTTGATCTTGAATTGAAAAGGTACATGTACCTATAAATAGAAACAGGTGATTACCTTTTAAATACTTGAGTCGGCCTTATCATCGGTAAGGCAGTTATGGCTCTTTTATCGACATGTCGCTTGAAATTTTAATTTTTTTTTATCGGGTTCCTGTTCAACAGGAAAGGGAAATATTTTCCCGGAACTGAGCTTTGATTTGATAAAAACTAATTTTAAAATTGGCCAGATCAGACATTTGGTACAAAGTGGTACATTTTAAATCTCCTTTAATAAAATTTTACTATCTCTTGGTCTTCTCTCCATGATTTTGAAACGTTATTTGTGTGTATTTTAATTCAAAGAAACGAATGCACTTAAAAAAATGGAGAAGACCCAGAGACCACGAAAAATGAACTTTCCCCCAAAAAAATCCGAATGTGTGAATGTGGTGCTTCTTTGTCCATTTAAAACTTATATACAGCGGAGATACATGTAGCTCAGTAAGTTGGTCTACCTATTCAGTGCAATGGAATCGAAAAGGTTTTGGTTCGAGCCTGGCATGTGCCGTTAATTACTAAGTAATTTTTTCCATGCAAACAACCATTTATTTTGTCAGTTTTGTTTTATGTACTGATGTAAAAATAACCTTTGAATTAGATAAATTTTGGTTCAGTTTGATTCTCGAGCGAATTCAATTCCGATCTTTTATTCTATAATATACATGTACACGTATCATGCATTGCATCTACATGCATTAAATATTTTAGGTGTTTATGTAAGGTTTAATGTACGAGTAGCGCTCCATTCCTTAAAAGGAATGGAGCCGAGGACCCGAAGGGGCGTAAAATCCGCCTTTCTGAATGCTTGTTTTCAATGTTATTATTACATAATAAAGAATATTTATATGATACATTGTAAATACTTTTTACATATTAGTAGTATTATAATATAGAGAAAAAAAACTTCTAAACCGATGCTTCATAACAGCTTCGTTAGCTCAGTGAAAAGAGCATCGGACTGCTATGGTGAGAGTATCGGGTTCGATTCTTATCATGGGTGCACAAATTTTTCTTATTTAAGGTCAGACGAGACGTTCCTAAAAATATGTTTTGTATATCTTCGTAATGTATCAAAAATATTCAAAATTTAAATAATATTCTGATTTCTAAACCAGTTTCTAAACGTTTTTAAAAAAATCCAAACACTTAAACATTTGAAATTGGAAAATTATTTTTCTTCCCCAAAGGATTATAGAAGAAAGCCTACGCAGTACAGTTAAGGTGCGCAATGGAAATATCGACTAAATTTTGTATTTAAAAATGTATTCGTAATCGGGATGGCCATTATTTTTAGTACATTATTTATATCGGATAATTGTTATTATGATTAATAACTACATATCGATGGCGATAATCATTATATTTTATATTTAGACTAGTCACGTGATGCGGCAGTCACTCGATTTTAGCACATTGACTTGAGTATTGATGTTACATATACATATCACTAGTGCAAGGGCATAACCAAGTTAAATTTCCAAGTTTAGTATATAAATATTTTCAACACGCATTGTAGTTTCTAAAATGTGCTGCGATCCTGTCTAAATTCTGCAATTTCATTGTTAAAATTAAGCTGAAGAATAATTAGCCATGTATGATCCATACAATACCTAGAGCTTCTTCAAAACAGATTATTGAGTGGTGAATCAGATTTGACGATTTGGGCACCGACTAAGTAACTAAGACATCTTTAACATACCCACAATAATCCAATTTCAGACTACAACCAGCTCTATGATATATAAAAAAAAAACAACTTGACATCAGGAAACCAGCAAATTTAGGAATAATCCAGAGAACAACGCAGCCTTAGTGTATATTAATTTTAGTGGTGGAATTAGAACCTCAGATATGTTTAGCAGATCAAGAATCAATAACTAGAAAGTCTGCTATTGCAAGCAATAGCATATGTCGCCCCGTACTGGACAAGATTTTCATTTTTATCATCACTAAAACAATGGTCCATTAGCTAAGCTTGGACAACCATCGAGTCGTATCAGTCCTTTCCGTTGGAAACGGAAGACCTTAATTGGGTACATCCAACTAATTATTTTTAGAATCGGTAAGAAAGTAGTGCAGGAAAAAATTACAAGTTCCTAAATAAAGAAATTGGGCAGATGTACTGAACTGAGCCTCATACTTGTTAATTGGCAGTATCTTTCCTACCAAAAAAGCTTGGCAAGTGTAATTTATTAAGAAGATCAGTCGAATTATTTTGTGTATTATAACGCCAGTGAGAACTCTGAAATTTCCCTACTTTCACTTTCATTTTTAGAGGTTCTGCCGGAAAACGAATCTGACATGCCACCTTCAATTCGAGCATTTCTGCATTGCACAGAGCTTTTGTTTGTTATGAGATGATAAATCATGTGTAAACTTTCTCAGTTTAGCGGAATCATGAACATTTTCGGCGAGATGAATGTTTTGTATACAGTGGTGATCAAGGCTTCGCAAACCTGCAGGAGCGGATCCAAGGATTTATGAATGAATAAAAACTATGGAAATGACGTACCAATTTTCTAATTTATACTTGCACTATCTAATGAAATGAATAATATACAAGTAATAGATATACAAGAAAACGCGAAATGATACTAAATGCAGCTGACAATCGTTATTTTTTTTTATATAGATAAAATAAAATAATTATAAATTCAAGAGACAAAACAGAAGGAGAATGAATGATGGCAAAATATCACATGACGGGAACTGAATTTTTTGAGTGAGACTTTTAAAACGTTACTTGTAAGTTGTATATGTTATATCTGTGTATTCTACCTGGCTGTGCGCTTCAAAAGGGGGAGGGGGCATCTTGAACATAGTACCTTAGCCATAACGTTTGAATGGTAAGGGCTACGGCTTTCGTATTTCAAATATGTAATCCTTGTGAAAAGAACTTTTATTGGATACGAAGAACTTTGACCCTTTGACCTAGACCTTGGAGAACATATGTGTACATCTTAACCTTTTTTTCTGTTTCGTTTCTATGGCAACTGTGAGCGACTCATTACAATTATTTTAAAAGTAGAAATCACTTTGACACATTGCAAGGAATAAACTTTGAATGTTTCAAAACGATTGCTTGCGTAGTTATTGAGAAAATCGAAATTAAAGAATTTTAACTTTCCCCTGGTTTCCATGGCAATAATCGATTATTTGAAAATTTTAAATGCGAATCGCACAACTACAGATACTAATCATTAAAATAAGAAAAGTTTCATGACGAACGTTTAAGGGACCAGAGAGAACACTCGCGGACAAAATTCGTCGCTTTTTACAGGCTTCCATGGCAACGGTAGACATATTGGAACTGAACGACCTCACTGCACAGCTACAACCAGTGATCGTCCTTTGAGGAAAGTTTCAGGAAGATTGTCCCAGCCATCTCCGAGAAACAGCCTGGATTAAAAAAAAAACATGCGTACAATATCAATATGTCGTCCCCGACTTCGTTCGGGGCGACATAATTATAAACGGAATTCATTTTAACGATTTTCGGTTTTAGCGATCTCGACACCCTTGCTAAAAATGCTACAATTGGATCATGCTATCCTGTTTGGTAAAATTCTCATTCTCGACTACATAGTCCATCACGGACGGTGCGTGACTAGAACATATAAATCAATAAAGAGTGTTTTTTCCTGCCCATGCTTATCATCCGAACCACTTCTTAAAAAAAAATCTTAATTGCATGTATTTCTGAAATCTGTTATAAGCATAGAAATTTTCATTTAGATAATGAAATAGAGAGAATGTATATATGCCTTAAATTAGGAACAAATACAAAATTTTGTCTTTTACAAATAACAAGATTTCTAATAGTATTACATCATCAATACATGTGCTCTTTCAGGAACCCCTTTTCTCTTCAGGATGTCATCTGTTTAATATCCTGCATATAAAAAAAATGCCCACAAAATGCAGAAATTTCGGAAATATCTTCTTTTTGAAGACTTACAAAGAAAGACCTGTTTGGGTGATATAAGGCATAAATGTTTTGATCAGGATAGCTTATTTCACAAAGTTAATTAATTTTTTTTTTTAAATCAGACCTGTTCTATGGTTTGTCGATTGGTTAGAATAATCTAACTGCGTAACTAGACAAACCCTTGCCATAGTTAGAACGCCTCCAATATTCTCGTAATGTAGCTAAATATTAGCTGCATTTCATTACCGGAATTTTTGGTAATTATCAACTTTTCATCTCCGACATTTTTTTAGTTTTTATTTCCGACACTTTTTTTTGTTTTCATTTCCGACATATTTCAAGTACATATGTAGTACCTATAGTAACAAATTTGATAACTCTACTTATGAAAAATATTACCCAAATCCCCATACACCTACACTTAAACTTATATTTATAGAGCAGCCCGGTCCTCCGGGCTGCAATTATAGTTGGGCTAGTAACTTGACAGGCTTGTATCAAAGTTCTGTCATTTCTGAATACTGTCAGTCTCTTTTTTACATTAAAATCTAGTAGCCTAGTAGGATAGTGATATGATGATAAGCTGACCAGTAAAATGCCTGGGTGAGCAGTGGAAGATTTTTTTTCTAGCCCTACAATGATTTCACATTTGTGGTACATCATACACTCGTATATCCATTTCCTCAATTTTGATCAAGGTGGATTTTCGATGTCCTTAAGTCCTACGACTTTCTCTAACCACACCT
Source organism: Saccostrea cuccullata (assembly GCF_032062105.1). Classification (NCBI taxonomy): domain Eukaryota; kingdom Metazoa; phylum Mollusca; class Bivalvia; order Ostreida; family Ostreidae; genus Saccostrea; species Saccostrea cuccullata. The sequence goes on from NW_026941707.1 coordinate 12,390, forward strand.
ATCCTTTTTAAGCTGAAGAATAATTAGCCATGTATGATCCATACAATACCTAGAGCTTCCTTCGAATGAATACATCTAACATTTCATTCAATGACATATTTTTCAACTTGTTAATAACATGTTTATTCACTTAGTTTTATCATATAAATCGACACAGCTCTTTTCAGAAATAAATATTTGATGCACACTAATCTTTCTTTTTAAAACCGATGGTATTTGTTTTTTTGTTTTTTTTTGTTACTGGTTTATAGTTATGTACATTAAGTCATAGATATACATGTCGAGAAGAAAAGTTAAAAAAAACTTATATATTCATATGTGAATAAATAAATGATTTTGACTTGTTCGTACCTACATATCCTTTTTAAGCTCACCTGAGCCGAAGGCTCAAGTGAGCTTTTCTGATTACAGTTTGTCCATCGTCCGTCCGTCCGTCTGTCTATCTATCTGTCTCTCTGTCTCTCATTTTGTCCGCAAAAACTTTAACCATGTCCATTTGATTTGATTCCATTAGTGGAGACATGACTTTCATATTTCACATGTGTATTCCTTGTGAAAAGACCTTTTTTAGGTACCACTCAATTTGTACTTTGACCTTGACCTTGGAGTTTGACCCACTTTTACATAAATTTTGAACTTTTACTTTGGCCATATCTTTTGAACAGTGGATAGCAGGACATTTATACTTCACATATGTATTGTTTGTTGAAAGACATTTCAATGGATACCAACAACCTTGACCCTTTGACCCTGACCTTGTAGATTTCCGTACTTGTAAAAAAAAACTTTAACCTTCACCATAACTTTTGAACGGTAAGGGATAGGGCTTTCATACTCCATATGTAATTCTTGTGAGAAGACCCTTTATTTGATACCAAGAACTTTGACCCTTTGACCTTGACCTTTGAGTTTGACCTAGTTTTAAAAAAGCAAACCTTGACCATAACTTTTAAAGGATTAGGGCTAGTGCTTTCATACTTATCATATCTAATCCTTGTGACAAGACATTTCATTTAATGACAAGAACTTTGACCTTGACCTTGACCTTAGAGTTTGACCTTCTTTTAAAACTTTTCACTTTGCAATAACTTCTGAACGGTTAGGCTAGGGCTTCAATACTTTACATATGTATTCAA
>NW_026941708.1:0-135563 GCF_032062105.1 Saccostrea cuccullata
TCTTTTGCCAAAGAATGCTGCGATAACCTTTGCAAGCCAGACAAGAAATCAAAATTTCCACTAGAGTCCATACAACAGAATGAGCAAACAAAAGGCAAATCTGTTTTGTGGAGGAATGCAAATTGATGGTTATTTAGAAGTTCGCATTTCTGATGAAACCAGCGGTCACAACTGTCACAGCCAATGTTTCTGTTTCCATCGCATTCTTCTCCACATTTGCCGCATGGAAATGATGCCATTTTTTGTTTTTGGATGACGTAATAACGTGAAAAATGAAAGAAAATCAAAAAAATATATATATACTGCGTGGCAGTTTTGAAAAAAAACAAAAAAAGAAAAATACAAAATAACTAAAACAAAAAAAATGTATGCGTTTAGTGAAAAACTAGCTACTATTAAGGATAACTATTTCTATACTATAATTACAAAATATATGTATATATATATATAACTTTAGCTACTATTTAGGTCAGCTTCTATTATACTACAAATAAACTTTTTTCCACTCGCGCAACTTAATTATAGTTTTCATTAACTGGATGTCCAAGCAATTAGTGAAATTAAGTTTGTAGGTATAGGCATGTTAAAATCACAAAGAAACCACTCAGTGTTTTTTTAATAAACGTGCCGAAGCCAATTACGTGCTCATCCCAAGCCATCCAAGTTTGAAAAAAAAAATGTTAGATGACTAAAGAAAAATATAAAAAAGAAATAAAAAATTTCAATAAAACACTAGATACGCAATATACATAAATTATTTTTCCCAATTTTCCGTACTCATGCTGTTGTTAATTACACCTGTTATACCCAGAAAACGTGTTTCCAACAGACCTAATTTTTTCATGTACATAAATTATTTGAATCATCGCATACCTCATCTATAATATTTAAAACTTCGCATAAAATGTATCTTTTTGATTAATTCCGAATTTTTCCCTTTGTGTATATGTGGCATTTGAGTGTGTTAAAGGAGAAACAACGACAAAAAAGAATTCTTTTGTAAATCATTTGAAATAATACATCTCAAGATACTGAATTCTTAATGAAAAAAAATTATAGCCAGTTCATATTAAAATATGTCATGTATTCAAAGCAGGTCTAAGTTAGATGTTCTTGATGGTTTTGTGAAATAAGACTAAATGTTTGAATATGTGTGACTATGTTTAATTTTTTCCGTCTCTCATACTTGTACATTCATGATATTTATTTCCTATAAAAGATGAAATAAATACACCAAATGCAAACAATTCAATCATTTATTCATTTAAATATTTGACACAAAAACTTGGACTGCTTCGTCTAAGACCTCTGTACTATATGGAATGCACCAATCTGTTAAAAAAAAAATAAATAATAATAATAAATTATGTCTTTGATGCCATTTTATACAATACAAATTAAAATATTAAACACAAAAATATTTAATGAATTATACGACTTCCAACTAACTGTTGTACCGATTTCCCAATTAGAGTTGTCTCTCTTGTCATTACGTTTAGCGCTCATAATTATTGTAAATACCTAATACGGATTAATTTATTCAATTATTAAATATGAAATCATGATCTGTATTTAACATTTTGAAATATTTTTTAACCATGTCAAAAAAAAAAGAAAAAAAGGCCTGTTATATTTCATGTATTTAGGAACCAGTCTGGTATATTGAAAAGCACCACGGCAGGCGTTTCGTACGTAGTATTCTTGTTCTTGTATAGACTAATTTTAGCAAAGAAAAATAAAAATAAAGTTGCGAAATATAATGTTAAAAGTCCAAAAAATTAAAATATATATATAAAAATTAAGAATATAAAAGAATAAAACGGCAGGCGTATAGTTTTTCTCGGCAGGCGTATTTTACTTTGGCAGGCGTCGGCAGGCGTATTTTAGTAGGACCGAATGAAAACAAGCGGCGGCTAGCAGAATATATTTTTTGTTTACAAGTAATTTTCAAGAGTACATGTAGTAAGATGACTTACAATGACGATGTATTTCTGCATTTGATTGTATTTGTCAAATAAGCACTCGTGTAAACTTAAAAGGACCTGTCGTTGGTTTTAATGCGATGTTCTATTGAAAGCAAAATTGGCGAGCCCAGTCATGTTTCGGAAGGCATGGGTTATCCAGTACGGGTAATTTAAATATAAACAATAGCCCTTGCTTCCTGCCAAAATGATATTTCATGATTTGAAAGATGTCCAATTAGACAATATTATTTCATTTGGTGACCATGGAGGACTGTGAACCACAGGAATTGTTAATGCACAATGTTCAGGACCTTAGAAAACGGTTACTGGACACTGAAAGAAATTTGAAGAAACTGTCAAAAATTGACCAGCGGGGGAATTATGACGAGTAAGTCCATTTTGGCCACAGGTGATTTAAGGAATTCCATTTTGGGGCTTGTATAATGCTATGAATGTGTGGAATGTGCTGATAATGATAATTTATGCAAAGTTGGAATGCATGCAATTCTTTTAAAAACGTACTTATTTTGCTTTTGATCTAAATATGATTTTATTAAAAATGAACTTAGAAACATAATTTTTTTTCGTAACTGTAATCTATAAATATTTTAATGAAATGAAGGTTAAAAATCAGAATGCTTATCAATCGGTTGTTTGATTTAATTGCATTGGAACAACAGTATAATTGGATGACACAATTTCCAGCATGACCGTGAGACAGTCTTCTGCTTTACTGGAGAATTTAAGTCACTTTTAATTTTATACATCCAAAGCATCAAATTTTATTTTAAATATCACATAGAGTCAAAGACAGTATTTACTGTTACATGATGAAATGTGAAATTTCCATGAATGTGAGAAAAAGAATCCTCTGCAATGCTGTCCAGAGCTTTCTTATTAACATTAGAAGTTAATTTTGACTCGCACAGCATGTCAAAAAGAAAATAATTTCTTATATTATTAATTTATAGAATGCAGTATTTTTTACATGAACTTAGAGTGTATCTGTATATTTCAGCTCTGACCTAGAATCTATATCAACATTAAATAGTGTGGCTGCCACAGACCGATTTGTAGTTACAATGGATGATCTGATGAGAAATCCCCTGCATCATGATATTTCTTGTGACAAAGACAGCATTAAGTCTGGACTGGCCACTCTCCCCGAATCATCTTATGCTGGGTTTGAGAGATTAAAGCATGCTTCTAGCACACCAAATAAACCGCAGGTAAGGGCATTTATATGTATTCTTAAGATTAGTTGCTTTTCAATTTAAGTTTTGAGCTCCATGCAAAGCTTACCATACTAGTTCAATTGTAAACAGCTAGGGTAAAGCTCATGTGATTTTTCTGTGATATTTTTTTATTTGGAATAAATTTTCTCTTTATTTTGAGCAGGAAACAGCTGACTTGCATTTTAATTATATCCGCAACAGATTGAATTTTCTTTCGTATGGTTTTTATTTAAGAAATAGTGCATAAGTACTCTCTCCCTGAAATACTGAATTGTAAGAAAATATTTGACATTTGTGAATATGTTTACTCTATTCTATACTAGACATTCAGTCGACTCGACCGTCATGAGAGGGTGCAGTTGATGGAGAGGGGCTCACAACAGGAGTCCGGAGAAATCCGCTACTTAAAGGAGGCCAACAAAAAACTGCTGCAACAAAACCATAAACTGCTGGGAGAGATGGAGAAATGTAGCCAAGAGCTGAATGCTGCCAGATCAAAGGTCAGAACGGGTTTTCTCAGAATAGAATGGATAGATAATGGTTGTACAACAAAGTAATGTTCATCCCTTCTGGTTTCAAAATGTATCTACATATGAAATACAAGGAATTACATGTGCATAAAAAACACATCAAAAGTATTTTGCATTTTATAACAGTTTGTACAACAAAGTAATGTTCATCCCTTCTGGTTTCAAAATGTATCTACATATCAAATACAAGGAATTACATGTACATAAAAAACACATCAAAACTTTTTTGCATTTTATAACAGTTTGTTTTACTGACTGTACATTTGATTGAAAGTTTCAGCCTTAGAGAATAACTTGTGATCCTAACATAAGCTTGATTTGTTCTTTTGTATAGGTGCTGGAATTAAGTACAGAGTTAGACGACTACCGACAGAGTGTACCAGACTTGGAGGATAAAATTGTTGGACTGCGAGCGGAAACAGAATCACAGGACAAAGCCCTGAGAGAGGCCGAGGAACGTTACGAGAAAATACAGCGACAGAATGCCGACTATCAACTACAGATCAAACAGAATGAACTGGAAATAGAAGAGCTCCAAACAGACTTAAAAGATGAAAAGAAAAAGAGAAAGGGGTATGAGGGATTTGATATTGACTTCTTGATTATTTTTCTGTACTCTGTAGCTTAAAAAAAAATCATTTAGAAGCCTCTCTCTTTAAGTACAGAAAAAAATTCTTTTCTAGTGACAAGAAATCGACAGAACTGTTATACTTTTAAATTAAGTGTTAAATAAAACACTCTCTATAGATGTACACACTGAAATTGATTAAGACTCATTATGCTTCCTATACAACAGGGCTGAGGTTCAGAGGGATGAGGCTCTACAGAACTTCATAGAGGCCCAGGAGACTCTGGAGGATTACCAAAGGAAAGCTAAAGATAAAACCAAAAAGGTACGCTTAATGAAGAAAATAAAAGAAAGAAAACAAATTCACAATCACAGAAAACTCTTTAAAAGTATTGAAAATTACAACTGCACTTTATAACAGCATTGATCTCTTAAAAAACTTCTTTGTACAGTACATCTAATTCATTGTTAAATATTTTATGTGTACTCCAAAAAGCGGGCTTCATATTTTAGCGGCTTTGGCACAGATAAGAATGCGCTAATTAATGAATACCGCTAAGAAATCATTTACTAATAAATACAAGGCACTAATTCATGATTAAGCCTACAACTCTATACTCCTTGATTGTACTAAATTTTGAATATGCTAATTTATGTACACGTACAGTAATTGTAAGAGTTTCATTATACTGATTCATATTATGCTTAAATTTTCATCCATATTTGTGTTAATTCTTTATTATATAACTTCTTTTGAATACCTGACTAGTCAGTAAAATATTAAATTCATGTTCGTGTGTCTTTGATGTTTGTAGTTGGAGAACAATGAGGATTACCTGAGAGACAGTCTGGGTGAGGCTAACCAGGAACGGGAGGATCTACTGGAGCGGATCTCACTTCTTCAGGCCAAAATTAAAAGTCAGAATGAGGAAATTAGGTCAGTGTACCAGGTTGTTTAAATTTAAATTAAAAATGTTCCAAAAAAACTTCACATAAATTACTGGTACTTTTGTGCTTTTAATTTTTACAATCTTTATAGGAAGAAGTAGTCATACTGACTTCAAAAGAATAAAGGTGTTGTTTGTTTTATTTTATAGGAGATTACAGCTTTTGGAGGACATGGAACTGGATAGCCGGAGGGAGTTAGAGAAACAGAATACAGAACTAAAATCCTCACTGAACAAAAACACCTCCAAACTTAGTATGTCACATAAGTAAGATTTTTTATGAACAAAAACTCGGTAAACATATGTCATTATTGGAGCAGTTTTTTATTCATATTTACAAAGCCAATGGGGCAGTTATATTAAAGTTATTACATGTACCGGTAATTGACCAGGAAAAATTTGAGTCAGTAGCCCCATTGACCTATAAAAAATGATTGTTTTGAGTCCAGGTTAAAAGTGAATGCTACATAAATTATATGACTTCAGTTTTGAAATACATGTACATGCTAGAGGAATTGTAATTTTTTAATTTTAAAAATGTAGGCATGCACCTTAACATCAGAATGTTCTCTGTTTTTGATTCAAAGCAAAATACTATATATTGATACAGGCAGGCTTGAGGCAGATTCTTTGAAGATGACAAGCCTAGAGAGAGAGAATGCTCGACTTCAGAGTCAAGTGGACCGCCAGAGGGAACAGTTATCAGTGTGTCAACAGGAAATAGAGGAGAGTAGGACCATGTTGTCACAACTCGAACAACTCGCCCAGCAAGTCCAGAACCAAAGCAAGTCTCAGAGTGTAAGTACAGATCCAGAACAAGTCTCAGAGTGTAAGTATAGAACAAGTCTCAGAGAGTGCAGAGCAAGTCTCAGAGTGTAAGTACAGAACAAGTCTCGAGTGTAAGTATAGAACAAGTCTCAGAGAGGAAGTGCCGAGCAAGTCTCAGAGTGTAAGTGCAGAGCAAGTCTCAGAGTGTAAGTGCTGAGCAAGTCACAGAGTGTAAGTACAGAACAAATTTCAGAGTGTAAGTATAGAACAAGTCTGAGAGTGAAAGTACAGAACCAGAGCAAGTCTCAGAGTGTAAGTCCAGAACAAATCTTTAAAGTGTAAGACCAGAACAAAATTGTAGGTTAAAAGTAATTGAGAAACTATACTTTGATGGTATTTGAATGCATATATCGTAATATACTGCATCAATGAATTAAATTTACTGTTTTCAGAGAGGAGCCAGCTTTAATGACAGCGGTGTGTACAGTGTGAGTGTGCGAGCTGTCTCAGACTCATCTAAAGGTCAGTCACATGACATGGGGTCATCCACGTTCTACAGGTCAGGAGGGGCAGAGTATGGAGCAAGTGAGCAGGCCTCGGCAGCCTCAGGAGGGGCCAGGGCAATATTACAGGACTTAAGGTAGTACATATTTAATTTTGAAAATGGGGAAAAATGATAAAGAGGGGCTGATCATTGATTCAAATATTTTAAATATATTACAATATATAAAAATAGAATTTTGAATATGTTTAGTGCATGTTTTGAAAGTATATGAATTTATTCATGTGCTACTGTTTATATGTGAGGATGCACTTGATTTAGCAGAAGCTGCTTTTCAACCAAGGGGAGCTAAATAAAAACACAGCAAAATGGGAAAATATTCAAATTTTGCATATAATACCACACTGTTGATGTTAACAGGATGCAGCTGGCGATGAAGGATGCGGAGATCCAGCGTCTACAGTCATGTCTACAGTCCCAGGAGGCCAGTAGTCAGACGGTACTTATAGAGAGTCTACGGATGGAACTGACCAGCATGCTGGAGAGCAAACATCAAGGTGAGACCAGAGTCTGTGTGTCAGACAAGTGAAAAATAAAACAGTATTAGCTAAATTACCAAATATCACTTAATTTTAATCTAGGACTTTCAAATACAATTTTTTTTTTCTTTTTTACTGCACTTATATATAATTGGATTTTAAAAAAAAAATTGAATCAAAAGTTTATGTTATGTTTTCTTTGGATAAGTGCTTTTTGTATGTGTTATAAATGTACGTTCTTACTCACTGTGTTTAAAAAAATAAATTATCTGTCACTTCTTGGTTTGATAAAATACATGTGTTGAAAATGTCAAATTGTAAAGCTTAGGAGTTAAAAAATATTTTTCTTTATACAGAAAAAGGAACATCTGAAGGTTTTTTTAAATTTGTGGTTTATTTTCATAAATTTCTGATTCTGTTTGTAGTTCTTGTTCTTCCTTTTCTTTAAACATACATATTATCCATATTCCCTGATATTTATTTTTTAAAACCAAGAAACCTATACTTTTCTGGGGTTTCCCATAAATATACATGCACTGAAAATTGACTCAAATAATACACTTTATTTTCTTATATTTGATATGCACTTCTTGAAAGACTTGGCTACAAATACAATTTTTATGTGGAATTAGTGATAGTTTCCTTAAAAATTGGTATTTAATTTCAATTTTGCAATTTTAAAATCTAAAGTAAATTAAATTAAAGAAATTCAAAGATTTCACTGCACATATACTGTATTTTACTGTATTGATTTGAAATACCTGTAGGTGCTCATAAAGCCCAGGAGCTGGAGATGCTAGTTTCCCAGTACGAAGTGGACAAGTCCAGGATGGCCGGTGAGATTTCTGAGTTAAAGAGAGAGTTGGGAGAGAGAGAATCTCAGAACACATCGTTTGAGACCAGAATTACTCAGAGAAACTCTCAGCTCATTGAGCTTCAGGAACAGATTAACCACAAGTGTACCGAGATTAGCAATCTGGAAAGGGAGGTAAGCATGTATTTTCATTAAGATTTCTCATTTCCCTCTTGTGCATTTTGCATTTGACATGTCTATTGCAATCAGAGGTTAACATATACGGGATGTTTAAAGTCACTAGCTTTAATTGAATCTTCACTAACTATAACCTTTGAATAGAAATTACAGCACTTGTGAGTGGTTATTTTAATTTTACCTATTAGCTAAACATTTTGATGAAAAATGATTTCTTTGCAAACCAGCAGTCCTTATATTTCAATAAGTAACCTTGAGATGTACTGATACATTGCGATGAAATATTATGATACGAAATATTGTTTCCACTCATTGAAAATCAGTTGTTATTTTCCATTAATATAATTATTTCAAGCAAATTACATGCATTTTAATTTTATACAAACTAATATTCTCAATGATTGCTGTGTTTCAGGTCAGAAAGAAGTCATCTCAGATCAATCAACTAGAAGAACAACTGGATGAAAAGTCGGCCGAGTTTTCCACTTGTGTGTCCCGAGTCAAACAGCTGGAGCATGACGTTACCTTTAGAGATGAGGAGATCACCAGGATACAGGTCGAACTGAAAGAGAAACAACAAACACTTCAACAGCTCCGCAGTAGTACAGAGAAAAACCAACAGCTCCACCAGGAACAGTGTAGGGATTACGAGAAGCAGATCGACATGGTAACAGCATATCTACTTCATTGGTTGATCTTGAATAAGTCGCACCAAAAAAGTGTTTCACATGATTTTTTGACAATTTCAGCTTCTAAATGGGTATTGAATAAATAAATTATAATTAGTAGCAATTTTGTTTTTAAAATTTGAAATGCATACATGTACGGTAATTGCCTCTTTTCATCAATAAAATGTTGCTTTACATTTGTCAAATTACGTGTAAGTCTACATTAATGTTTATTGAATTGTGAATTTAAGTCTATTACTGAATCTTAAATTATCAGATCCAAAAGGAACTTGAAAATAAATCATCAGTTTATGAAGAAAATTCAAGTCATCTGTCACATTATAAAAGGGAATTGGAAGAAAGGAACTCACAAGTGAAGAAATTACAGAAAGAACTCAACAAAACAAAGGAGGTAATCTTTACTTTCAGGTATCATTAAAACAATTATCAAGTTGATTTCTCTTTAGCTTTGTGCATGCACTAAATTGAAATGATATGACACTAACAGAGACACAACATATTGATATTGAACATTTCAGTATTTACATGTATGTGCACTTAACATTATGAAGTCATGACAGTTATTCCCCTTTAATGTTTTAAGCTGAAGTAATTCTTTTCTTTTTTGTCTAAAGAGTCTCAGTTTCACATTCAGATAATAAACTACATGCATTTATATCTCTAGGAACTGGAATTACAAACCCAGCAGAGTCAGTTTTCCCTTCGTCAGTTGGAGGCTCAGGCCAGTGAGGGGACATCTCAGATGAGACAGCTAGAGATGGCCCTACTTCAGTGTAAAGAAGAGGTCAAGACTTATCTCGGGGCCCTGGAAGAATCTCGAGATAAATACGACAGAGACATCAGACACAAGGAAGAAATGGTAAATAGATTGGTATTCTTTAAGCTGCTGCTGATTTTCACATATCAAATATTTGCACTTATTCTATACATAGAATTGCTGAATTCTAAGCATGGATATTTTATAATACAAAAGTTTAAATGTGAGGGAGATGTTTGAGTTTTTTTCTACCATCAGCTTGCAAGTGTATCAAAAAGTTGAAATCATTATCTTGCAAAGTGGTCTCTTTTTTTGTGACAATCTAGGAACATATCTTTATATAAGCACAAACTACAATATACATTTTACATGTTAATATCTGCTTTTTTTGTTAGCCTTTAATTAAATGAGAAACATGATGATCTTTTCTTCCAAATATGCACAAGATTTCAAGCTCTTCAACCTTAAATTAAACAAGAAACTGATACCTTGATTTTATTAATGAAAAAAGGTTTAAGAAAAAGATGTTTTGTAGGTAATTATTGAGGATAACCCTGACCTTTACACGACCTCTACCTGGCGTATATATCATGTAGGTCTCTGTCCGCTGTACTAACCACATCAGCATGTCAGACAGGCTTTAGTGTGGTTGTCTTGTCAAAGAATGGGGATCATAGAGAAAAGTAGTGCATGTAGAATTTAAAACAACAATCCCTAAGGAAAAATTTAAAAAAGACGGCCCATAATAGCCAAAAGAATCAATGTGTCAGTTTTGCTGTGTGATTTTTTTTAAATGTCCAAAGCAGGTGTGGGAATCATTCAGTATAACTTCATGTTCATTACTTCATTTGAAATAAAATACATCACAAATCCATATTTCAACTTAATAGCTCACTCCCATCTCATCATACTGACCAATTTTCTGTTTTAAAAAAAAGATATTTTCTGACTAAGCTTAAAGTTAATATCCGTCCTATTTTGCTATAAAGAAAATAATATATATTTTCTGATTGCTTTTTCATCGGGACGGAATTTTTAAATGTTATATTGTTTTGTTTAACTGGTGTTATATCGTTTCACATATCCGGACAAATGACTGGCTTTGATATTTTTTCAATGTAAAATCCAAAAAAAATTAAAAAATAAAAAAAATAAAAATTAGCAAAAAACCAAATTAAAATACATGTCTTTTCTCAGCAACTTCTGAATAGAAACATTATGAAGGTGTTAATGGTTTTTCTTCAAGGTGAATAAAATGGAGAGGCACATAAAGCAAATTCAAAAGGCTTTGGAAGACAAGTACCAAGAAAATATTGAGCTGGAGAAAACAGTGTTTGAGCACCAGACCATGCTGCAGCAGAGTACCACCAGAATTACTGAGTTGGAGGACGTCCAATCAGAACTAGGGAAACAGGTAAGGAATAAATAATGACTAGAGTAATTGAGCTAGGCTAAATATGATTGGTCCAGTCAGAACTAGGGGAACAAGTACTCAGGTAAGACCAGGATAATTGAGTTAGGGTACATGTACATTCAATAGAATTGTTTTTAACAAAGACTTGAAAACCTTGGCATTTTATGAAAAATTTGAAAACTTTTAAAGAAATGGTCAATAGTAAAAAGAAAAATTGCAACTTGATGCTTTTCTGTACTGAAAAAAGATATTTTTGTTCTTAATTGAAGGTTTCTCAACTGGAACATCAGCTGTTAACTCAGAAAGCTCAGGCCATGACTGAGACTCAGATGGCAGAGAAAAAACTCAAACAGGCTTGTGAAGATCTCGAGCACAGGACGGTGACCATTAACAAACTCACTGATGCTCTCAGGTGAGTTTTATGACATAGTCAGCTCCTTCAAAGTCTTTTAAATTGTTGTGATACATTGGTTATGAAAAAATGGATCTTCAATTTAATTACAAGATTTTCCCATGTTGTAGGAGGAATAGAAAATCAATTATATCATACACTGTACTTTAAAGCCTTGTTACATATGCTTCTTCCTTTATTTAAAGTTCATGCCTTCAAATTAGTTTTTTTAACAAAATTTTTTGAAATCTTAACAGAGAGATCAGTAAGAGTATTGCAATTTTTATGAAAGATCTAAATGGAAATGTTAATTGACAATTCTATAGAGAATTAGAGGTGGAGAAAAAGAACATGAATGAAGAAATCAACATGTTGGAGCAGCAACTTCAGGACGAACAGGAGAACAACGACGAGAAGGTCAAGAGGATGTCTAAACTAGAGAAGGACATTAGAGATCTCAGGGTGCAGCTGGAGCAGAAAATAGAGATAGGTTAGTGTACTTCATAGAAAATAGAGATAGGTTAGTGTACTCAACAGAAAATAGAGATAGGTGAGTGTACTTCATAGAAAATAGAGATAGGTGAGAGTGCTTCATAGAAAATAGAGAGGTGAGAGTACTCAATAGAAAATAGAGATAGGTTAGAGATCTCAGGGTGCAACTGGAGCAGAAAATAGAGATAGGTGAGTATATGTAAGAGAAAATAGAGATAGGTTGTGTACTCAACAGAAAATAGAGATAGGTTAGTGAGCTTAACAGGAAATAGAGACAGGTTAGTGAGCTTTTAAAACAAAAAACAGAGGCAGCAGTTACTGTAGATCACTAAATTTTCGCGACACCTTATTTTCGCGAGATAGTCATTGACTCTTGATTAGCGAAATAAAATTTTCACGAACTGCTCTATATAATCTTAAGGAAAATAGAGACAGCGTAATTACAGAATAAAAAGTGATTTACAGTAGAGGTAGGTTAGTGTACTAGACAGAAAATAGAGATAGGTTGATGAACTAAACAGAAAATAGAGATACATTAGTGAACTAAACAGAAAATAGAGAAAGGTTAGAGAGCTCAACAGAAAATAGAGAAAGGTTAGAGAGTATAACAGAAAATAGAGAAAGGTTAGAGAGTTTAACAGAAAATAGAGACAGCAAGTAGAGATAGGTTAGTGAGTTTAATGTACGTTAGAGAAAATAGAGATAGGTTAATGTACATAAGAGAAAATAAAGATACGTTGATGAGCTCAACAGCTAATAGAGATAAGTTATTAAAATTAATAGAGATAAACAAAGTTCAAGGCTATTATTTTTACATTCAAGAAAGCAAGTATATGTTTCAGTCAGTAATATCAGAGATATATGCATGCCCTTTTCTATGATGTATTTTGTGAATTTATTTCCAGTGAATGATTATGAAGATCAAATTCAAAAGAAAACAGAGGACATGGATCAGCAAACACAGTTGGTCAGTGACCTTGACAGTGAGGTCAAAAGGTTACAGGTATGTCAGTGTTGAATTATTGTTAATCTTTTGTAAATCTGGCAATCATTTGTGGGAACTGGTTTTTAGCTCACCTGAGCCGAAGGCTCAAGTGAGCTTTTCTGATCACATTTTGTCCGTCGTCCGTCCGTCTGTCCGTCTGTAAACTTTTCACATTTTCGACTTCTTCTCAAAAACCACTGGGCCAAGAACCAAACTTGGTACAAAGCATCCTTGGGTGAAGGGGAATTTAAATTGTTAAAATGAAGGGCATCAAGAAAAGAAAATAGGTTAGGTCATTAAAAAATCTTCTTCTCAAGAACCACTGGGCCAGTAAAGCTGAAACTTATGTGGAAGCATCCTGGGGTAGTGTAGAGATTGTTCAAATCATGCTATTAAGTTTTAATAGAAATATATAGAAAAATCTTTGAAAATCAAGAACCACAGAAAAGTTCTTATGTGGAAATCCTGGCTATTATTTTTGCATCATGACCCCCAAGAAAGCCACAATGGGGTATATAGTTTTACATAGAAATATATAGGAAAAATCTTTGAAAATCTTCTTCTCAAGAACCACTGGGCCAGAAAATCTGAAACTTATGTGGAAGCATCCTGGTATAGTGTAGATTCTAAGTTGTTCAAATAATGACCCCCGGGGGAAGGGCGGGGCCACAATGGGGAATCAAAGTTTTATATAGAAATATATAGGAAAAATCTTTGAAAATCTTCTTCTCAGGAACCACTGGGCCAAAAAAGCTGAAACATATGTGCCCATGGAAGGATCATGGGATTAGTGTAGATTTCAAAATGTCTAAATTATGATCAGTGGGGTAGGGTGGGGATGCATTATGTATAACAAGGGGGAAATCTGGTAAAGAACAGAATGGTCAAAGCTTCTCAGGTGAGCGATGTGGCCCATGGGCCTCTTGTTAGCAGTTCATCTTCAATTTAGGCCAGAGTGATACTTGTGTAATACGAGGGACGTTCAATAAATAATGTCATTAGCTCGATGACACACAACATAGAAATCATATGACATTAAGGTAGACTTTCTCTCATTATTGAATATTTAATGAATTGATAACAGTTTATGTGACCACTTATCATCACATAGTTTCATCGTGAGAAGCTGGGAAACGGGCTATTCGAGACACTGCATTATAAATGAATGGTAAAGAATCAGTAAACTAGAGTGAAAATAAAAGCTTCATTAAAGCTGCTGTAAAACGTGTTAAAAATCCCAAAGAAATTTTCACTGAAATATGTGACATTTACATCAACCAATGCCTGCTTTATAGACAAATAAGCAAGTGGATTTCAATGATAAAAAATTATATAATGGGCATCAAAAATGGGTACCGTCCTTGCCAACAAACATTATAACAACTTATATACTATTTGCCCAATTTCAACAAATAATATCTGATAATCTATGACTGACTTAAGACACATAGCAAATTTGATATACATCATATCGGGAGTAGTTTACTTTCGGTAAAAAACTTGGCAAAGATCACCCTATATTTTGAAAAATGAGTGAAAACGACAGCGTGTAGGAATGTCTTAACAGTTATTTTAAAATATCAGTAACTGTAGTTATCCAAGTTTGTTTCATATTCAAACAGATAATGGAACATAAATCTATTGCTTAAAACACTCAATACAAAATTTACCATAAGATGTACTTGATAAAAACAGCAATGGTCCGACAAGAGCAGAGGTATTCAAGAACACAAGGACATATTTCTATGCAATTTTCTTAAATATTAGGCCAAGCTTAAAAAATTCTTTGTTTGCAGTTGCCGACCCATAATTTTTAGTCTGGGTAGGTAGGTAGGCATTTTTTTTTTTTTTGAAAAAATAAAATTGCTTCAAGATCTTTGTTAGATAACATAAAATAAAGTTTTTCATAGGCCTACTTTACATGAATAAGCTGCACTCTTGGTATAAACTAATGATTGATGAAGCAAAAATTGAAAATGAAACGGTTTTAATATCCTGAAAAATTGGAGGAAAAAATAATATTACCAAATGTCACAAAAAAAGTTTGGGTCGGGTCCATTTTCAGTGGGTCGGTCGGCAACTGCAAACAAACAATATTTTATTTTAGGCCTTAGTGGTACTGTTGTTCAATTTCATATTCGGGGAGACAGTTTAATTTTTGGAGGAGTCTAGAAAGCAATTTTTTTTACAAAAAAAAAAGGTTTATTTATCAGGAATCCACTACATTAAATTTCTTATGTCAAACCCTGCACCCCTGAAGAGTAAAGGGGTTTTCGGGATAAAAAGAAAGTTATTATTTTTTCACATTAACAATATTCGCTAGATCTTTTACCTTTTGACTTGTTTCTATTTCCAAACTTGAAAAACCACCTTTCAGAAAGAAAAAAATAAGTCCAGGAAATCGTTGGATCTGCTATTTTCCAGTATACTAAGGGTCATACCCAAAAATATCTAAATACAATCAGAAATTAAATAAAAACTTTAATGGCCATCTATTTTAATCAAAAGAGATTAATAAGTAAAATCATGAAGACTAAATCATTAAAAGGGTCTTTTGTGACATTATTTATTATTTATTTGTACATTTCTCGATCTCTATGTTCATTTTGTTTGTGAAAAATGTTGTTTTTGAAAAAACTCATTTAAACTGTGTTATATTGACACCAATTCCAACCAGTATTTAAACAAGATTGAGAAATGTTTGGATCTCTATGTTCATTTTGTTTGTGAAAAATGTTGTTTTTGAAAAAACTCATTTAAACTGTGTTATATTGACACCAATTCCAGCCAGTATTTAAACAAGATTGAGAAATGTTTGGATGTAAATCTGCGTTATATTGACACCAATTCCAGCCAGTATTTAAACAAGATTGAGAAATGTTTGGATGTAAATCTACAGGAAAATGCAAAATTCATTCCATTAAAATGAAATTCAAATCATTATACTGACATGACTTATTTTAGGTGGCTCAGAAACAAGCTATAGAGCAGAGTGAGGACACGGAGAAGAAACTTCAGCGGGTGATTCAGGAGGACCGAGCCAAGGAGGAGATAATTGAGGACATGAAGGACACTCTCAGGTTAGGACAGATTATACAGATTTCTAGGTGTACCCCCTCCAAAATAGTTCCCTCCCCTCTTTTGAGTCAGGTCAGGACAGATTACAGAGATTTCTAGAAATTCTCCCTCCCCAAATCTCCCTCTCCCCTCTTTTAAATCAGGTGAGTGAGGACAGATTACATAGATTTTTAGGCCCCACTCCACAAAACTCCCTATCCCCTCTTTTGAACCTCCGAGAGAAGTGTCAGCTTGAGCAAAGTAATTACTTTATTGAAAAGAAGATTGTTTAACCTTGTACATGTGTGACAGAAAGAAAGAAAACTTAAATTGGAGATACATGTATATGTATACAATGATATTCTGTGTAAAAGTTGCCATTTTTTTTAAGGTTTAATTCAAGAGCCCCCCCACCTCCCTTTTCTTTTTTGTCAGATTAACTTTAATAAATAAATCATCTTTTGGAAATGAATTTTTGAAATGACATCAAACAGCATAAGACTAGACACAATAACCTTGCTTTTTCTAATACACAGGAAAACTCAGGAAGAGCTGAATGAAAAGAGACATGAGGCTTTCAAACTTTCAGAAGCTTTGGAGGACAGGCAGATGGAACTTCATCAAAGAACATCCCAGGTAACCAAATAAAATAGGGATTTAAAAATAACAATTGGTGCATTAACTTCTGTGAAGATTTTAATGTTTCTTCTACTGGATACATGTTTAATTTCATGTAATCATTCTTGCCTGTGGTAGGGTAGTGTTAAGAATATAACAGAAATATAATTTTGTTGATTTATAACACTTCATTTTGTTGATTGATAACACTATTTCAACCATTTTCTGTAGGTGAATGAACTTAGCATGACTGTTAAGGAACAGCACACTGAGATGAAGCAGAGAATTATTACATTAGAAGGTTCACTGAAGAAGTATGAACTGGAAATAGAGGAAAGAACAAAACAGGTGGGTTCTAGTTACATACATGTACATGCACTTATGGGTGTAGATATTATCTGTATGTATTTAAACCTGTTTAAAAAAAGGATGTAAAGTATGCATTACAGATACATGTACATTTCTACAGTTATTTTTTTTGAAATTGTGTGCATTTGTGGGTGCTAAAATTGTCTTTTTTTTTGCTTAAACAATTGAAGAATAGAATTGTCAATTTCATCAACATACATTTTGTGCAATAGAAAGTAGCATTAAATAAATTACATATGCTTTAATCGACATATACACAAAACAGCTTTAATCGACATATACACAAAACAATCTCTGCATAAGATGCAAATAAACAGTAAATTGTCAAAACTGATTAAAAACTACTGGCCCACTTTGTGTACATTGTAATATGAAATCTGATTGAAGGATGACCTGGTTTCTAAGTTGGAAGATGATCTTGACAGTGTCAAAACTGCTATTATATTGGTGACTATATTATCATTAACATGAATGCTTGATTTTTTTGTTTCTTGCATTTTTCAAATTCACAGTTGAAAAATTAAATTTTCTTTTAAATTTCTTGTTTTCATAAATCTGTTTACAAGTACTCAGGGTACATGTAGATAAAAATAGGTCAATCACCATATATTTTATTCTAATAATAATATTATACACATACTAAATTAAGTGAATAATACATGTATTTGAACTGTCATACAAGGGAATTATTCACAAAATTTCATCCAATTGTTTATCCATGATTAAAAGATTTTTTGATTGTATTGCATGAATGGACTGTCAAACTAAAATTGAATTCATACATGTAGTTTGCCTACCCTTTTTTTCAACAATACTTGAAGATTTCCTTCTGATGTACAGTATTTCTGTGTTAAAATTTCTTGACATTTTAAATGACCTCCTTCAGATAGCTGAGCTGGATGACAAGCTCCAGCAGACTCAGGCCAAGCTGTCCGAGATGACCCTCCAGTACCAGCACGCTGACCAGCTGTGTAAGAAACAGAACCTAGAGCTTCAGTCAAAGACAGCCAAACTACAGGAGCTAGAAAAGGTTAGAATCGTGTGATGTCAGGGGAACTATGGTATCAGAAGTATACTTGAGCTATGGTGTCAGAATTAAAATTTAACTATGGTGTCAGAATTACAGTTGAATTATGGTAAATTTAACTATGGTGTCAGAATTACAGTTGAATTATGGTATCAGAATTATAATGGAACTGTGGTATCAGAATTACAGTTGAACTTTGGTATCAAAATTACAGTGGAACTATGGTATCAGAATTGCAGTTTAACTATAGTATGAGAATTACAGTGGAACTATGGTATCAGAATTACATTTGAAAATTACAGTTTAACTATGGTTTAAGAATTGTAGTTGAACTATGGTATCAGAATTACAGTTGAACTATGGAATCAGAATTACAGTTAAAATTTGGTATCAAAATTACAGTTGAAATTTGGTATCAAAATTACAGTTGAACTATGGTTTCGGAATTATAGTTGAACTATGGTATCAAAATTACAGTTGAACCATGGTATCAGAATTACAGTTTAACTTTGGTATCAAAATTACAGTTGAACTATGGTTAGAGAACCATAGCTGAACTATGGTTTCAGAATTATAGTTGAACTGTAATATCAGGATTACAGTTTAACCATGGTATCAGAATTACAGATGAACTATGGTATTAGAATTCCAGTTGAACTATGGTATCAGAATGTTAGAATTCCAGTTGAACTATGGTATCAGAATTACAGTTGAACTATGGTATCAGAATTACAGTTGAACTATGGTTTCAGAATTACAGTTGAACTTTGGTATCAGAATCACAGTTGAACGATGGTGTCTCAAATACCCAGGGTATGGTGAAGTGGGTTAGAAGCCCCAACAACTTTAAATAAGGTCACCTTAATCCCTCAGTCAAACATGTAATTTTAAGTTGATACCTATAACTTGTGTGTTTGATTTTCCAGGCAGTTGACAGACAGCACATGAAACTGGAGGAACAGAAAGATGAGAATGTAGAAGTCACTCAGGAGCTCAGACTCACAAGGTATTATCGTGATTTGTTATGACTTTTTATATTTTGGCTTGAGTATTCAGATAAAAATTAAATGTATATTCTTTTGGATAACTATTTTTAAAATTAAAGAAATGTACAACGATTTATTTTACATTCAATGTTTGACAGAGAGCAGTTACAGCAGCAGCACACAGAATTTATGTCAACAAGACGTCAGCTGGCTCAAGTAAACCGTGAAAATGAACGCCTCACACGAGAGATGGAGGAGATTAACTTAGTCAGACAGGTAAGCTCCAGATTGTGTGTTATCATCATGTAATTCACACAGGGAGCTTCTTGTATTAGACATTGACCATTGTACATTGTTACAAAATTGTAACTGATTCTGCTGTTGAATGTTATGAACACTATCTCTTGAAATGATAGACTGTGAAATGTTTAAGGTTTAACTGAAGTAAACTGAAAAGTATTGCTTTGCATGATAAAAATATTTAGCTTTATGTGTAGACTTTATTAATAAAGACTGCATTAGTGAACATAATTATTTTATTGACTGGTTTATTCATGAAATATTATTCCCTGTTTTACGTAGACAAGAGAGACAGATACGGCTCGCCTAGAGGAAGAACTTGGGGCCACAAAAGCTCGCGAGATACAGGCCGAGACTAAACTGAACGCTGAGATCAGACTCAGGAATGAAGAGATGGAAAGAGTCAGAGAGGAGCATCAAGTTCTGGTAAGGGAATGTTGATAATTTACACTTATCTTGTTTGCTAAAATGTATTTTGTAGCAAATGTTCATGAGGACATTTATAATGTACATAAGTAATGTAACTTGAAACTATGTTCATAGAAAAAGATTTGGGTGGGAAGGACAGATTATCCGCCTTTTGTTCAACAGAAATCTTGGCCACATTTATCAAAAAAGCTACAACAGACATTTTATTCAAACAATATTAAGGTCAAGGCAGACAATGGCTTCAAAGTTCATAAACTGTGAAACAGTTTGCTGCTACTGAGAGAATGTCATATCACATACACTGTCAAAATGATTTCTGTGAAGAAAGTCCTGTGAAGTGTTACATGTATGCATGCTTTTTTAATACATATGTTGAATCTCCAAAATGTATTGGTGCACAAATTTTGAAAAAGGGAAGTTCATTACTAAGTAATTTTAATACACCAACAACATTAAAGTGTCATGAGCCTGCTGTTTTTGTGTGTTTTAGGTGGACGAATTGCAGCGCTCTATCAGTCACCTGAGTGAAGACAAGGAGAAGATGGAGAGAGAGCTGGAGAAGAAGATGATTCAGATAAAGGAGCTGGAGATCCATTACCAGGCTCAGTTTGACCTCCTACAGAAGGAGCTAGAGAATATACAGGGGGAGATGATAGCCAAGAAAGAGCTGGCCACGGTGGCTAACGAATCTCTGATTCTGAAGGTTGGTGTACACAGGGGGAAAGGTGTATGCTGTGACATATGGAACCTTTTGATTTAAAACGATTCTAAAGTGGGAGTAAGTGCATCTGATTCAAGATGAAAGTACGGTTTTGGCTTTATGGCGCCCTAAAAATTAAATGTTCTTAAAAAGTTATGAAATTGGCTTTATAAATAGTTGAGTAGATGAATATGATAAATCATTAAAGAATATGGCATGAAGGTGGTCCATTCTATATATATGAGGTCATTAATTTGGTACATTTCTAAGTTTGTTGCAGAAAAGCCTCAGAATGACTCATTTCTGTGCTTATTTTCCTTTAGAAAATAGTGTCTGCCACCAGCGGCCACGACAGTTTTTGGATATATTATGTAAAAGGCTTTGAAAAATCACACGTCTCAAAATCGTTTTGGGCGACGGTGGCAGAGTATGTTTTCTGAAAGAAAATTCCACTGAAAATTGATGTCTACTGCAACTTCTAAAGAAAATACGGAAAAATGCACAAGTTAATGACATCACAATTAGCATTTAGGAGGTGATATGAGAAAAACGATTTGTATATTCTTACTGCATGGAATTCCTATGATTCAGAAAGAAAAAAATTTAATTTCTCATATCACTTTCATATAAAAGAAAAAATACAGGGCATAATTTGTATTGAAACTGTACCTTCTTCTTTATTTGTAAGCACATTTTTGTGTGGTGGATTCATGTACAGTATAGCAGGATTTCTTGGCTAGTGATATTTTGCTTGCTTGAAGATATGCCAATATTTTTGGCATAATTTATTTCAGAAGTCACAGGGTTCCAGCACTTTGTAAAAGAACATTTAGAAGGATACTTTATATTTTGTTACTGTTTTCAAGCTGAATAATTTGTTCTCTGTACATTACAGGATTCTGAAATAACCAGGTTAAGGACTAAAATCTCAGGACTGGAAAGGACAATAGCTTCTATGAACATGTCCAATAATTACGAATCTGTGTATCAGAGTTCAGTGCTTGGTGCAGAGGTTGTGAAGCGTCGACATGGGTCAGAAAATACCAGTGAGGTGGATTCTCAGGAATCGCGCAGTGCTCCTGTCTCCCCCGCCGCCAGGAGGAAAATTCTGAAGGAGCCATTTTCCACTGCAGGAAAGCTCCATGGAGAATTTCATGAACCTGAAGACGAAAGTGCCCTCTACGTGTTGCCAGTGGCAAAAGATAGCAAGTCTGCCGAATCAAAACGAAATCAACAGGTCCATTTTAAAGATGGAGACATTGATGAATTCGATGAAGTGTTAAACGAAGAGGAAGAGAAGTGGAGGAAATCGAATCTTATGAAGAACAGTGCTGTGTGTAAAGGTCTGCTGAGGAGTAAAGGTGTGCCCCGTGCTAGTGAGAAAATGAATGCCAAAGACTTCCGTAATCTGGCTGCCCAGAGAGGCAGAGGAAGAAGGTCGGATCATTTGCCTGGAGAATTTGAAATAGGTAGGATTAACTTGTATAAGTGTACAAATTTGAAATTCATTTACTGATATTTTTTTCTGAATACTGTAAAACGAT
Source organism: Saccostrea cuccullata (assembly GCF_032062105.1). NCBI lineage: Eukaryota > Metazoa > Mollusca > Bivalvia > Ostreida > Ostreidae > Saccostrea > Saccostrea cuccullata. The sequence goes on from NW_026941708.1 coordinate 21,803, forward strand.
AAAATTTGGCGCAGACATATTTTAGCGCAAACGCAAGTGGGAATGCATTGGCGCAAATAAATTTTAGCGCTTGCACTTGTCAGTAAAATATATAAATATGATTTTTTTTTTATCAACACCCGTATTTGACTTTTTGGTTAGTCACGCACGGAAACACAATAGTACTCCCGTATACCAGTTAACATTCGTTACCTTTACCGCGGTACGTGTTGCTATCACATGGACGTGGTACAATGTTAAAATTTATTTCTATTTTCAATTAAAAGAAATTGAGTATTTACTCATTTAATTTACATTAAATCAATGCATGCATCGACAGAAAATTACTTAGATAAAACGGTAATCCTAATCAGGTATTGTCTGCAAGTTCAATGGCCATGCTTGATTGCATTGTTTACCTCGAGGCGATAGATGATTGACACGCCGAGAAGCCAAGCTTTGAAGGTGCTAATGATAATAATCGGGTAACAACTACCGGGGTAACAATGGTTTAATTAAAATTATAATTTGGCAGAACTTTCTGTCTTCCGAACATGTGCAGTGCTAGTGTGTATGTAAAATCCAATGACCCTTCGACATTGCGTAATCGTGCGTCCCGGTTTACATGTACTTATGTAAAAGCTTTGAACATTCACAAAAAATGATATTTAGAAATCCTTTAGCGCACAATAAATTTTAGCGCTCAGGGGCTCTTGCGCCAAAGGCGCTAAAATTAGTAGTGCGCCAAATATTCTCGTTTTACAGTATATGAAATGGGGAAACAATATCTGATAATTATTGGATATTTTGAAAGCTGAATATTAATACTCTGCTATAATGCCACCTAGAGGGATGTGTTTTCCGTATATTGATTGATGATATCAAATAAAAACTGAAGGGCTTTATTATGTGAATTAAAGAATATTGACATGAATGGTTCCAAAATGTTTTGGGATGTTCATTGAATATTAATTGAACTTTAATGAATACTGTTTTATAGTGGATCAGAGAACAAATTGTGCTTAACCTGTAACTTGGTATTGTTTTTTCTTACAGAGCCAATGACAGCTGTAAGGATGTACAAGAGTCCACAGTACTCAGATCAAGCTAGAACTGACACAGATCCTGCTCAAGGGTAAGTAACTCAAGTTCAAGTCATCAACCAGGTTAGGAAAAGTTCAATGGAAAAATTTCACTTGTTTAACTTGGAAACACTTTATTTTACCAAGGTATATTTGTAAAGTGTCATGAAAAGAACTTGTTTCTCAAATTTGAAAAATCTATAGGCACCTTTCATTTACTAGATCTTGACCTTAACATTGGAGTTTATAAGAGGTACTATAGAACTTGGTTACAGTGAAACACAAATGTAATGAATTCATGCTTACAGTAACACAATTTTCATTCTGTATGGTTTATAAATTAATATGTTTTATGGTGTGACCTTTGGGGGGAGCGCAGTTGTACCATCAAAAACACCCTTTAATTGTACTTGAAACACTGATCAGCCACCAAGTCACATCTTAAATAGCTGTGACGTTACATGATGTAACGGAGCTTGTTCGAGCTTACATAGACAGCCTAGCATCTGGTTGAAACTGTAGACCTAGTACAAGTTTTGATGAAATACAAATTGTAAAGTATTTTCTTGTTCCTTTTAAGATTTCTACAAATGAAAGCCTATTATTTTTATATTATTTATTTATTCATTATCGCATGGATTCCTGGTAGCAAAGGAATTCTGGGAAGGTTTCCTGATGTATGTACAGAATTCATTCCAAATTTCCTCTGCTCTTACACGTTAGTCTATTGAGCTTGCTTTGCTAGCAGCGCAAAGTGTTGATTTGCTATTAAAAACTAATTATGTTTTTATTGAACTAAAATTATTCATCCCTTACATTTTGCTGTACTTTTTTATCCAAATATTTATACTAAAGTCTGATGTTGAACACCACTGTCAGAGAATAAGAACCTTAAGTCAGTATTACATACTGTATGTATGTCTGTACACTGACTTGATTTATTTTTGTTTTCAGGATCTATGAACTTCAGGAAAGATTAAGAGCTAATGAACTCAGACAACAGCTGATTGATCAACAATTAAAAAACATTGACGAAGGTGCTATTTGTTCCTAGTAGAGACTATAGATCCTAGATAACTCTTATTACCAAAGATATTTCATCATAATTACAAGGTGCCTTCATGCATTTACTGTGGCTACATTCTTGGCATTTGAAGTGAAATTTGCTTTGGATTGATCATTGAAGGTAATGGGCAAGAAATACTGTGTGTAATGAAATATCGGTTGTACTTTTATGCTGTTTATCAAACCATATATCGAAATCCAGTAATGTATATGTATTGATAGTACATATGAATGCAACTGATAGTAAATATTGTCTTGTTCAAAGAATCTGTGATGCAACATTAAAGTTTGTCATACTTAAGAGTAAGAACACTTAGATCTGTAGTTTTGGTGCACATTTTTCATTCTGAGACATTGAGATCTGATGACCAATATTTATTTTTTATTTTATATCTGTTAGACTGTTTGTCCATGTATGTACTATTACATAGTGTTCTATATTGTTGATACGTGTATGTATGAATTTTTAAAGAACCAAAATACAGATGATTTTACAACAACACTATTGTGCTTCTGTGTATATTTTCACACGTCAACAAATCTTACATGAAAATATTTTTTGTTCAGTAAAAACAAGTTGCAGAGATGATTCGCAACTTCTAAAAGGCTTAGAAATATTTCTATATGTCAAGTTTCATATGTCTGTATTCTTAGCTCTACCAGCTCTTTTTCCTCTGCCGAGACCTTTTCCGCATCTCAATGTGTTGTCTTATGTGAATCAATAGTTGACAGTGGAAAACTTAGTTTTGAAATTCTTTGAAAATAAACATCTACAATAGGCTTTCATTATTTCAACACACACAATTTTTAAAACACTTGATATCCATTACAAATATAAAAAAAAATCTGTCAAGTTGTTCCTGAAAACTGCATATAGCATTAAAAATAAAAAAAAGAGTTAGTATTGTCTTTTGATTAAAAATAATTATTAAATTATAAATACTGATCAAAATATAAAATATTTTATTTAATTAAAAATGATTTTTTTTTTAAAAAAATTCTGCAAATAATTCTCAATGATTTCCGAGAACACTAGAGGTTGCTAAAAAGGAGCTTTTTTCCTGCTTTGATGATGTGAAGAGATAAAATACTTTTTGCAATATCTGTCTGTCTGTTTGCAAAAACTTAACCTTGCCTATAACTTCTGACTGGGTGAGGATATATAGCTTTCATTTATCAAAGGTGTATTTCTTGTAAAGACTTTTCTTCAGGTACCACCAAATTTGACCTCTTGACCTTGGAGTTTGACCCATTTTTACAAAAAATCAAACTTTAACCTTGGCCATAACTTCTGAACAGTTGGTGATAGGGCTTTCTTACCTCACATGGGTATTCATTTTGACAAGACCTTTCAAGGGGTATAAATAGAGTTTGACCCACTTCTTAAAAAACATTACCCTTGGCCATAACTTTTGAACAGTTAGTACTGGCAGGAGCTTTCATATTTTACAGGTGTATTCCTTATTATAAGACCTTTCTCTGGATACAAACAATTTTGACCTTTACCATGGATTTATTTTTTTTTCACTTTCATTTGAAAAACTTCAGTCCTCGCCATAAGCTACAATACAGGGACATGTGTTTCACAAACACTTCTTGGTTTTTTTTCTGTAATACTCACGAATTTAGAATAGATTTAAGAAGAGAAATATCCCTCTAAAAGTTAGGCCAAGGTTAAAGTTTTTAAAAGTAGGTCAAATCCAAAGTTGTTGGTATCCTATGGAAGGTCTTGTCACAAGTATTAAACATATGTGAAGTATATGAAGCCAAAGGATATTGTCAAGGTCAAAGTTAAGTAAATTTTTGCAAAACTGGGTCAGACTCCAAGGTAAAGCTTAAGGTCAAAAGTCAAATTTGATGATTCCCTTTGAAAGGTCTTGTCACAAGGAATACATATGAAATACTATACTGACACGCAAAATAAACGCAACAAGTAGTAATCTACAAATGTTTGTTTGTTTTTTTTTTTATCTGATGATTATCAAAAGCGAATAAAGTAAGGCTAAACTCACTTTTCAGAACATCAGAGATTTGATAAAAATGTTAAATTTTATCTGTTTACTTTACTAAGTAAAATATGACTGTTAACCCCCCCCCCCCCCCTTCCCAGCCATTCAAGTAAAACGTGCAAGACTGCCCTAAACAACAATTGCAGCTTAATTTCTACGATACAATATGTGCATTAATATCGAGATCTGAGCGAAGGAATTATTCTCTGGCATTTTTAAATGCCCATTATTCAGATGATTAGGTCGAATTTTCTCTAACTTAGAGCAGTGTAGCCGCCCTTGGACTTCCGGCACAAGGACTGTCCTTACTGCATATGATACACAAGACCCTGTTGAGGCGTAATGTTGTGAAATTTCGCATCAGCAATTCTCCATCACCTTTACATTGAAATTTTCCAGCCAGAGCAATGGAAATGCGTACATAAGCCATTTTCAAGTAGCCTTAGCATCGTTACGGGAAACGAAAGAAGAGTTTATTTTTTGAAATATTGCTGCATTACATCTGATGAACAGTAAAAAACCCTTAAGACTCCATAAAATTGCCAAATGTTTTGTTAAACATGCAATTTTTGATTTCTGTTAAGCAGACTAAAACTTGACTTCCGGTTATGGTTTGGAAATTATTCAACCGTTAAATTAACCACTCGAAAGTTACAGGTAAGGTTCCAGTTTTTGCGGACAACAAAACAGATTAACAAACAAGCAGACAGATTTAATTACAGGGGCATTATGAACCCAATATTTTCAAAAGTAATCCATATGTACCTGGTATTTGATCAACCTAATGTAATAAGGTTTTAAAAATCTCTGTTGTTGATATCGTTGACACTGTTTTTTTCCCGAAATGTTTAACGATCCAAAACAACAGATAAAGAGATCCCTCTTCTTTCATTATAATTGTTTAACCATACGATGTGAGGTGTGTGGTATTAATGTTATTGATATATTTTGACTATTATTCTTCATCATAAAGAACTCATCAAGAAACATATAAATTAAAACACCTATATAAAAAGCAGCATTGTTTATCGAGCATAAAAGCTTGACATAGTTTTTAATCATTTAAAGTTCACAAGATTTTCAAAGTTTATTTTTAGCAAACGAAAATACCCAGGTAATATGCTTTTGTCGTTAAATACCTACCATGATACAGTCAATTTCCCCCTAAACTATAAGTTCATCTGCTCACGAAAGGATCGTGGAAGAGATGTCTTTTCTGTTAGATGGGTGTGAAAGTCTTTTCGAATCTAAAGAATGTATTGGCATAAGGAGGGAAATTAATGATTTTTGGTTTGATTTGATATGTATGACAAAGCCATACAAACGTATACCTATTGGAAGTCATGGTGATGGTATACTCTTTAATGCTGGACAAAATGATGAAGTATTCCTTCTTGAAAACACAATAGTTTTGCAAAATGGCGAATCCAAACTCTCCGGGATTGTTAATTTCTTGGCAAAAGAAACCTACAGCTCTCCAGGATTTTGTCGTCTGCAACCCCTTCCTGGATTAAAATTTCAGAATAATATTTGTATGAAAGAAAGTGGAGTTAATTTCCTATCGAGTGAAAAGTTCATCAAAATGTGTTTAGAACTTTCAGGGAGAAATTCCAATGCAGAGGGTCCTTTTATTAAAACTGATGGTTTAAGACTGGCTTATGGTTTACCATTTAAATCTTGGCCAGAATGTGCCAAGGAATGGTTGCATCGAGAGAGACCGCGTTGCTGGCCCTCTGAAACTCTAGTGTCTAAAATAAAGGACACAGCTTGCTACTGTGAAGCCATAGCAAATGAGCAATCACCACGTCCTGGCCTGGAATGGAGAATTTCGTTTGCAGTTGTGGAGACTCTGTTGATTAGATCAATGGATAGTACGATTTTTAAGCTGTATCAGATCTTAAAGATTCTTGCCAGAGAAAAAATTAATACAGAGGCGGGATGCCAAAATATAATTTCGCCCTATGTGATCAGAAATACGCTGTACTGGGTATGCGAAAACGGGCTTCCAAATATTATCAGCGAAAGTAATTTTGAGTTTTGTCTGCACATCTTCATCAATCAGCTTGAGAAATGGATTAAAGACAATTTCTGTCCACATTATTTTGTTCCCAAAAGAAATATTTTCGAAGCTACTGTTTCGCCTAATGGTAAGGCTTGCCTTTTGGAATGTTTAACTGACATTAAAAGTAATATATTTTCAACTCTTTTAGAATTACCGTCATTTGAAAGACTAAAATTGGACTACGAAGAAGGAAATGTTATAACATTGCCTTCTCCTGAGGAAATTAAGCTTTATAAGGAAATTTCAGTATTCCACTACGCTTCCGGAATCTCCTACTGTGTCCTTCACAGCAAGTATGCTTTTGAAATTTTGGAAAATATGGAAACAATGTTTGCTGCAAACTTGCAGGAATTCTCGGAAATGCAAATATCATTTCTGAAAATTCTATATTATCCTCTTGCAAAAGCAACTGGTACCATTCTCTACAAAAGTGTTTTAAAATCGACCAATAACAAATCCATGTACTGTGGAATCAGATTAAGCAGAAATCTTTCAATACTCGGCATCAAAACTGACATCACTTCCGGACGTTTGTCACTATCAACGTTTCATTATCTTTGTGGACAATATGATTTATGCATTGAGTTAACGGACTCCGTTTTGAGAAAAATTAAACCTTTTGCTGTTTACAACAGAAAAGATTTTGGTATAATGCAAGGAAATGATCGTTTGAAAGCTTATTCCGAAGTTATACTTAATGCATCAATACCTCTGGACAAGAAAATGCACAGAGCATTTTGGACTGACTTTGAGGTCTTTAAGGAGGCACCTGTTATTCCGTCATGTTTATATTTAGAAAATGAGTTTTCTCCTGATCCTCCTGTAGCAATTTCCCTACCAGCATTAGTTTATGTCCATTTTCTCCGCTTTCTTTCGTTCCATGAGATGGAAAATGAAAGTGAAATGCATTCCAGCCTGTCAGATTTGCGGGTCTTATCTTATGATGAAGAACATGGAGGAAATTTATGCCTCGCCTTAAACATGTTTGGTATTTGTGAAATGATAAGTGGGAATATACCAATGGCTATTAAATACTTTGGTCAGTCTGCATTAAGTTCAAAACGGGCCAATAATTTATACCACGATAATATAGGGTTATGGAGAATTGCCCTTCTTCTGAACTCCCGAGTCAATATGTGTCGGTTATAAATTGAATAGTTGGGAAAATAGACGTTTCATTTAGCAGAAGACTCGTATATCTTTTGATTTGAATTCTATAAATATTTTTCTTAAGTTGTTGACGAAATTCTTAATCTGTCGTTTATTCATTTAAGCCAACTGGAGTGATGATTGATAAAATTGCGCATCAAGCAATTTCAAAAAATGCAGCAAATCTAGTGCCTGAAAGTAACTAGTGTTAGTGAAATGTTTATTATATTACCATTTCTTGTCTTATTTATTAGTACTAGTAAAATGCAAGTTTTTTTCTTCATGTGATATTAATTTTTTGATAAAAAATGTGTTGTTGAATGATTAATCTAATTTGTTTTCAAAGTGTAATGCAATGTATCGTGCTAATAAACAATGAATATAGGATATTTTTTGGACAATTTTTAAGACAGTATTTATAATTTTGAAATATTTCACAAAATGATAATAGTTCAATCCCCTTTTCAAATAAATCTCATTATCTTTCAATTGCCTTTCTTATCAACAATCCACAAATACGAAAATGAAATCATTATAGATAAGTTTAATTAAATTGATAAATTTTTAACACATATAAGAATGAGAATGAATACAATATCTTTTTAATTAAAGTGCAGAAACATATATGGATCGATTTTAATTATCTATGTCACGATTTTCCCGTAAAGTAAAATGGAGAAAGTAACATTGAATTGTAAATCTCCCAGAAGGAAGTTTCAGCTCTCCAAGAATTTGTCGTCCGTATAGTCTGCACCTCTACTTGGATTAACATTTAAGAATGATATAATTATTCCTATTAAAGGAAACACTCTCAAAATATTTGTTAAAAAAAGTTTATAAACTTCTGTCTTCAATTTTCAAGGTTTGTTTTTTTTTTTTTAAAGATTTTTTTTATCAGGACAAATGGTATTAGTCTAGATTAAATGTTACCGTTCAAAGCACGGCCATAATGTGCCAAGGAATGGTTGATCCGGAAGAGACCACGTTAAGGGTTCTCTGCATCTCGTCAGAAATAATTTTAAAGAAAACAGCTTATAATTATATTGTGAACCCATGGTTTATGATCGTTTAGATCTACAACATCCTGGTATGGATTGGCGAATATATTTTTCAGTTGCACCTGATAGAGACTCGGTTGATTAAAAAAAATCAGATTTCTCCACATAAAAAAAATATAAGTTCATGCTTTGTGATCCGAAGTACTATAGACCTGTATTGGGTTTGTGAAAACGGGCTTCCAAACATTATTAGCAAGGATGAAATCGAACTTAATCTGTTAATTTCCAAAAGCAAAGTTGAAAAATTGTGTTAAAGACGATTTCTGTAATTCGTTCATAAAAGAAGTGTTTTCAAAGCTTGTGTTTTCTCTCGTAAAGGTTGTTTTTTGAAATGGTTCGGTGATACAAAAAAATGTAAAGAGCATGTTTGTGCAACTTTGAGATCTTTTTTAAAGAAGGCATCAGTTATGGCATCACATTTATATTGATAAAAATCAATTTCACCTTTATACCACAAAAGATTTCTTTTTCCTAGCACTTGAAGTAAAAAATGAATGAGAAAAACATTCTGCGTTTGGAGATTTGTGAGCTATATCATATATGATGAATACACAGGAGATTCATTATTCGCCTTTTACATAGTTCGTATATGTTAAAACGTGGCAAAATTCCAATGGTTGATAGATACCTTTGAGAATCTGGTATTTTAAAGCAAAGAAAAAATCGCTTATTTGATGAGTATTGTGTAGATGCTGAAGCTGTGGGAGTCATTTCACCAATTTTTTTTTTTTAAGTTTTGTATTTGTTACTCCTAATATTGTGATTTCTCTTAAAATACTTTTCCATCGTAAGAGCACAAAAAGCAAAGTCTGTGTAAGTTTTAAATGGCAACAAATTAAGACAGTGTACATAAAAATATTCCTAAACAGTAATGATATAAAAGCATCTTTTAGATTTTAATGCACAATGTCTGAACAATTGGGCATCAGACAGATATCATTAACAAGCTGACATTTTCTAACCAACAAGATGTTGTCCATGTCCATGAAGGTGAGCATTAGCAACCAGTGTCTGAAATAATAATTAATATTAAATAATAACAGAGACATAAGATATACTAGTATATGATTAATATCTCATGCTGTATTTTCAATCATTTTTGCGAAAATGAACATAACACATGATTATAATTCATTTATTAATTCATCTTTTTGCAGTTTTCCATTTTAAATGTTAATTTCGGCATTCTATGGATTTAGAAGCAAAACTGCATCATTTAGGGATACATTAAATGTATTTGTAAGCCATTAAACTGAATTTTTAGAATCTTCGGGCATTAAGAATACAACAATAAAATCTGTTTTTTATACAATTAACAAATTAGATGAAAACTGATTACCAACCTGGTGCCAAAATGAGAAGAAATCAGCTTTGCTTACTGTGCCGTCACCTGTGAAATTATAATGAAACAGATTTTTTTTTATTTGAGCAGTGATTTAGGTGTAAGGAAAAAGAATTTTTTAGTTAAAAAAAGAATAATTGTTTGGAAGGATAGAAGTTTTAAAGGCGTTTTTTAAAAAGATTTATGCAAAAATTGAAGAATATATATTCTGGTTCCCATTCCATATGGTTAAGATAATTACAATATTGCTCAACATAAATTATGAGGAGATACAACATGAATTACTCAAAATGTGAAATCAATATATTCAGATCCCCCATTCATCTTCTGGATCGATGTCTATTTCTTTCTGAATAAAGCCTCTGCACTTCTATCAATTATGTGGTTATATGACTAAGTCCAATCTTGTTAAAATAGCTCTTCCATTCGCTCCCCGATGTTCCTCGCGACATAAAACAAATCGGGGAATAAATGGAATATCTGATTTTAATAACATGAATAAGACGGTTCCAAATCTAATTCGTCAACATTTCACAATGTTACTACCATCCATATCCATTTTGGCGTAAAGAGCGTCAAAATCTGCAAGTCTCAGATGATGGTCACCGTTGGCATCGTAGATATCATAGAGCGCATGCGCATAACTTAGCAGATCTGGAGCTTGCGACCCGATGAAGGTAGTGTACTCATGACGAGTTATTTGTCCATCCCCTGAAATGTCATTAATTATCTGAGATTATATGACTACCGCTGAATGGTTAAATTTTAGTTGTTATTTCAAACAAAAGCATCTATTAATGTAAATCTTTGTTAAAAATCAACAGTATATAGCAATTTATATTTGATGAAATAATATAATAGAATTTGCTCGACTTACTGTTGGTATCGTAGTGAGCAAATACGTCATGAAGTTCCACCATTGAGAAGACGTCATTGTTGTCATAGTTACTAGCTGTCCAGAGTTCCTGTATATGCTGCTGATATTGAGGTTCCGTTAACTCACTATGCCCATGTCCGTGATTCTGACTGTACGTGGAATCAAAATCTACATTTAAGGACATACGCTACATAGTTTTAACTTTATTGTATTTTCCCCTGGAGTTGAAGAGTTCAAATACTTGAAGGAACTGTGTGCTACATATTTTATTGTCTATATAAGTATGCTGTTGTACACTTGCTTTGAATCAAGTTTGGATAAATAAAACGTCGGGAATGTTTTTGCTTAGTAATTTCTATAAATTTTTCTTTAACTTTTACAATTTTCATTAGTTGATATCTTTTCAAAACCCCTGGTAATGCATGCTGATTTTTTATCTACGGAAATTTGATGGCGCTGAAATCTAAATTAGAAATATCCTGAAAAATTTTCAGTAGATAAGGTATGTTGCCTAAGTCCTTAATTGTTGTTGACGATTAAGAAATCGGTTTCACAGTCAAAAGATTTATTCATGAAATTAATTTGCAGTATCTTAATTTGCTTTTAAAATCGGTGACAGTTACAAAAGCTACGACCTTAACTTAGAGAACATCTTAGATAAGATTGGATCATCACTGATATCGTTTTACTTGACATACTTTGCCCATTATATGTTAGTACTATTTGAGGCTGCTTTTAAATGAAATCATTCGGCTCACCTCGGCTGACTATAGTACCTACATGTACATCATTAATTCAAATTTTGATGTAATCGGCTGAGGTGTGCCGGATGAAATAATAAAACAATTCAGTATGACTATCTATCTTTGATAATAATTATGTTGAATTGCAGACATTCACATTCACAACTACAATAGTACATGTAATATTTGATATGTGAAATTGATAGACATTTACAAAGAAAGTCCCTTTTTATATATATTAAAGAAATTTTTTATTGAGTTTAATATGCTAACATAAATGAATGTTGAATAAAAGTATTTGCAGCTGATGCAAAATAGAGGTATAATTTTTCAGACGGTTGATTTAAAAGCTTGACGTACCTGAAAACAGTCGCGCGTGTCACAAGAACCAACAGCACGATAGAATTCATGGTCATATGTGATGTTTCTCATTAGACTTGTCATAAATACCGATAAAACGTGAGAAGGTTTTACAGTCTTTGGTATATTCTTGACTCCTATATCAGCTAGATCAGCCTTTGATCAGTAAATTTTGAAAATTGAGTAAATATTTCCATCAGCATAGAAGAAGACACAGGGAGTTGCTTTTGGGATGGGAATGAAAATATTTCAGAGACTTGAGGTCTGATTGTCACCGGTAGGTTCATGGCGAAGCCTTGGTTATTGACAGGGGGCAAAGTCTCTGGGAGTCATACATTGAAATAACGAAGAGTATATTCAAGCTCAAATGTCCATTTAAACAAAAAATACACGAACTTCTAAAGCATCAGAGGTGGGATCAGGTGCTATGGAGGAGTGAGCATCCTCTACCGACCGATCTCACCCACTGTGAACTCTTTGTCATGATTGAAAAAAAAAACAAAAACGGAAAAATCCATATGCAAATCAGTGTGTAAACTAGAGGTACCGTGAGCATTGAGCTCACTAAATAATATCCATGCCTACATATGATTATAATGATTGATTGATTGTATGTTGTTTTACGTCCCATTTGAAATCTTTTTGACTCATTTAGAGACGTCACTAAATCTGGACGAAGGACTTCAAATTTTGACCTTTACTTGGCACTCAGTTTCTTTCAGCAGTGACAGATCTTTAACGTGCCAACGTCTGCCGTGGCTTTGGGCCTCAGTTTTTAATGCATTTAATGTATCCTCTGAAGGGTCCCTAATTTTCACTTCAAAGTGCCGAGTACATGGCTAAAGAACCTTGATACTCATTATTGTTATGGAATAAAAATGATTATAATGGCAAAGTCCATGCCTTACTCTAGGATACACGAAATAAATGTCTGATCAAAAAGTTAAATAGGAGGTACACAGTGGCATTTTCTAATAAAGATTTAGGTGTATAAGAGAAGTTGCAGATAGAGATGTGTACCCTACAATGTTATAGAAAGAATATCAGTGTTTTGATTTGGGAAACCCAGAATATGTGTCTGATCAAAATGTAAAATAGGAGGTTAGAACGGCACATGAAACAAGATTCTGTGAAAGTACTATTATCATTCAATAGCATTCATTGATATAAGAATACTTGCGCGAATCCCCAACATTACCCCCCCCCCTACTTTTCAAGCAAGGGGGGGGGGGTATTGTATGAAAAACGTCCATCAACATTTGACTTAATTGTTGTATACATGTATTTGCCGACAGCATTGTATTGTAGCTTGCGTCCAAGGGTGACAACCCTATAAGAGGAGTTTTGGATAGGAAATGGGCATCCCAAGGCGTAATAGAAGGACGGACAGACATCACGATCTTTTCAAGCTGTGGGGGTATAATAACGCATCAGATCCACTTAGTTTTATACATTAAATAACCTATGTTTTGCTTTGGAATATTTGGGGAACCCGTAATGAGTGTCAGATCAAAACTTTTATAGGGGTGCACAATGTCATAATTTAGTGGAAAAAACTGTGCAATTATCATTAAATTCCATTCAAATGTAGAGGAGGAGTTGCAGATAGAAAAAAAAATGGCAGTGCATGTGCATGTTTTGCAATTGGAAACCCAAAATAGGTGCCCGATCAAAAAATAAAACAGGAGGTGCACAAGTTACTATATATCAATCACTATAACAAAGATTGTGTGAAAGACTCATTAAATTTCATTTAAAAAAATCTTTATATTGTTGTGATTTTTCATTGCTATTTGATATCGTTAGAGCACAAAAAGGCAATGTTCAGGTAAGTTTACAACGATCGTTTAACAAAATGTGCATTAAGGTTTCGTCAAAGGTCAACATTTCCAAAAATTTATTTTTACAATAGCCCCAAAACTATGTGAGGTATAAAGTTGAAACTTTTACAGTTTATGATTTTTTTTTATTGATGAACAGATATCATTTGATAAAAAAAAATACTTGGAATAATACTAATTGAGAAAAATTCTTCTTAAAAATGCACATATTTTCAAAAAAATACACCTAATTAATTCCATGCTCTTCGTGAAAACTATCATTGCAGAAACAAAATATGTTTATCAATGAAGGGCAAGTTGGACTTGGATAACCTCTGGAAAGTTGTTTTCCCTGTTTATTTTGTCCAAATGTTAAGACTTGAACGTGAAAGTACATTGTAAATGGCGGATTCTATAGGGGTCTTGTCTTTATACATGTCATGCTTTCAATAACAGCCTTTCAGAGACCATTTGCCTCCAACTTGCCCTTCAATGATAAACATATATCATTTATACAATGTTGGTTTTCAAAAAAGGACAGAATGAAGCAGGTGCATTTTTCTTTAAATATGCACATTTTCTGATACAATTTTTCTCAAAATTTTTTTTTAAAATATTTGTTATCAAGTGATACTTCCTATCTATTAATCAATGATATATTCATAAAAAGTAAACATTTTGACTTTATACCACATATAGCTTTGGAGCTATTGTAAAATATTTTTTTAAACATGTTGACCTTTGATGAAACCTTAAAATAGATATCAATAATACAAAACCAACTTTTAGATTTTAATGTACAATGCTTGAACAATTATTGGGCAACAGAAAGATAATCATTAACAAGCTGACGATTTCTAACCAACAAGATGTTGACCATGTCCGTGGAGGTGAGCATGAGCGACCAATGTCTGAAATAATAAATAATATTAAATAATGAGAGAGATATAAGATATACTAGTACATAATTAATATCTAATGCTGTACATGTTCGAGCTTTTCAATTATTTTTGCGAAAATACACATTGACACATATGTTTATAATTCATTTAAGGATACTTCTTTTTGCAGTTTTCTTTTTTTTTAATGACAAATTTCGACATTCTATTGTAAACATCCCCTCTCTATGGATTTAGAAGCAGAGCTGCATCAACTGGGATACATGAAATGTATTTGTAAGCCATTCAACTAGATATTTAGAATCTTTGAGCATTAGGAATACAACAGTGAAATCTGTTGTATTCTACAATTAACAAAATAATAAAAACTAATTACCAACCTGGTGCCAAAATGCGAAGAAATCAGCCTTGCTTACCGTACCATCACCTGTGAAATTCGACGAAACAAAAATTTCAATGTGAGCAGTTTTTTACGTGCAAGATAAAAGAATGTTATACTGAAAAAAAGAAATGGAATATTTAGAAGATAATACATGTATGTTTTAATGAAAATCAAATGTACACATGTAGTTATTTTTAAGATTTCAATGGCAAAAAATAAAAAGATTGCATTCTGTTTTCTCTTCCATTAATTCAGATAATCACAATATTTTTACTTGACATAAAGTTCATGAGGAATCACAATGTGAATTTACATGAATACGCATGCAACATATTCATAGCAGTAACAATTGTACCTTTACTATTATTTTATCAAATGTAAATACATGTACATGCTTTAAGATATAAAATCCAACCTTTCAGAATTTAACCACAGTATACAAATATAGAGAAAACTCCAAAACCCCAGACCAACGAAAATGGCGCAAACTATTTCTGAATAAAGACACTTTACTTCATTAAATCAAATATGTGGTGGCATGTCTAGATCCTATCTTAATGAAATTAGATCTTCCATTCGCTCCCCAATGTTCCTCGTAACATACAAACAACTCGAGGAGCAAATGGAGGATCTGATTTTACTTAGAATGATCTAAATCTATTTCATCAACATGTTAGTACCATCCATATCCATTTTGGCGTAAAGAGCGTCTAAATCTTCACGTCTTAGATGATGGTCACCGTTGGCATCGTAGATATCATACAGCGCATGCGCATAACTTAGCAGTTCTGGAGCTTGAGACCCGACGAAGGAAGTGTACTCATGACGACTTATTTGTCCATCTTCTGAAATGTCGTAAATTGTGTCAGATTCTTAGACTACTGCTAAATGGTTCTTTCAAACAAAAGATTCTATGAATCGACAATTTTGTTCAAACAACTATATAGCAATTTGCACGTGATGATATGATGTACATGTAATAAAATTTGTTTGACTTACTATTGAAATCGTAGTACGCAAATGCATCATGTAGTTCCGCCAATGAGAAGACGTCATTATTATCATAGTTATTAACGGTCCAAAGTTCCTGTATATGCTGCTGATACTGAGCTTCCGTCCATTCACTATGTCCATGTCCATGGTTTTGACTGTAGGTATACACAAAATACCCATGGTATACATTTTTCTGTACAGGTTTATACTAGCAGTAATGTTTTTTGGCGACGTTTACAGTACATATATCTACCTCTCTAATAAAATACATGTATAGATAAAATGTATTTTATTTTCTAAAGACTACATGAATATTATTTTTTTTTAAAAACTATATTTTTTAGGTAATTCCACCCTCCTATGATGTCATAGGTTTTTGCAAAACTGAAAATAGTTTAAATTCATACATAAAAGTACAATGTCTTTTGGAAGAATGCTTTACAATAGGTGTAATGATAAATATTATTAATTAAAAGAATTTTAAAAAATAAATATTTTTTTTTATTTAATTACATATTTTAGTAATATACACAGAAAATTTCAGATAAATGTATGCATAAATAAACAAATTATGTGGTTTTATGCCATGTATTGTATCATCTTACGGCGCATGGATTATAACGTCAAAGTGTCTAAAACAGCGTCACGTTTTATCTTTGCTGAAAATGAAGTTGGATGAGTCCGACTGAAATTTAGAAATTTCATTGATACACATTCTTAAGTCTCCATTAACAGCCGAAGAACCAATTGGCACCCTAATGCGATCTTCTGAAGATTTATCAGTAAGTTACGGACAATATTCTCACCATCATTTAACTAATAGAAAATCTCATATCGGCGGTCTACTGTGACAGCGTCTTTTGCTATTACATTAGGAATTTGTCCGTATGTTTTGTACTCCCCTGGGACTCGATCAAAAAGAGTTCGCTAAGAAAACTCCTATTTCATTTGTATACTTAAGATATGGTGATATTTATATAATCCTTTTTCTTCTATGGTCATTTCAAGTCTCTAAAGGTGTCATTACAACATTAAATTAAAACGGAACTGCTCTCCGGTGCGCCGTAACGTCATAAAACGTCGCCATTTTTCGCGTGTTGTGTTTACCACTTTCCCATTTCGAATGCTTGAGAAAATGCCAAAAATTAACCAAATACCTTAAAATTTTTGCGAAGACTACAAAATTGATTTTTTAATTGAATAAGGATAATTTTAATCCAAATCTTATGTATTTAAAACTTTTATTTTGAATTCAAACTTGTATATTCTTTAATAAAACCTTGGTTTATTTGTCCGTGCGCTGTAGGACAATACCCCGTGCACATTCAAGCATAATAAAATCTTTATTTTTGCATATATTTTATCAAAAAAATTATCATGCACTTAAATATGATAAATAAACATTTACTGAAATTTTCAGCTTAGTGCGCCCATTACTTTTCGAGAAAAACGCTTTGTCCACGATTTTACGGGACAACCCTCGTATTTATCGTAAATTATTCAATCTTTTAAAAATGTTGACACGGGCAATAACTCCTTCTAAGGTCTTTCATTCGGGCATAAGCTTTGTTGTACTTCCAGTGTAAAATAGGTTCCCTGATATTCACAATTTAAAAATATCTTTTAAGTAGGAAGTATTTAAACATTCAGCATCAGAATTGTGCATTTTAGGCAGGTCTTACATATTTTTCATAATGCTGCTAACAAAAACTGTGCGAGTTTTTTATGTTGACATACACTTCTGTTTATTTATGTTTCACATCTTAAATACTAGTAATATGTTGACCTATACATTTTTTGCAATGACTGGAAAATTTTAAGTATATTGAATTAAATAAATGCAGTTTTTGTACTTTGAACGATTAAAATTGTGAGGGTGGAAACACCTTAAATACGTATTTTAAAAAAATTCCAAAAAAGTTGCAGTATCTTAATTTGCTTTGAAACCGGTGACAGTTACAAAAGCTATGACGGTCACCTTAACTCAGCGAATCCCTTAGATAAGATTGGTCATTATTGAAAATGTTGTACTTGGCATACTTTGTCCATTAAACGTGTCAGTATTATAATTAAGTCTGATTAATTTGTGATAGACCTGAAATAGGGACTTTAATTTCTGACCACTTCTTTTATTATCATATTAGTACAAGGTTCATACTCTTCATAAGTGCCTTACGTCAACAGTTACCGTATATTATTTATTGAAATAAAACAATTTAGTATGACCATCTCTTCTATCTTGATGATGATTATGTTGAATTGCAGACATTCTTATTCCCGGCTTCATGTAACATTTGTTATGTGAAAATAATGGATATTTACAAAGAAAATTGACCATTGATATCTATAATAAAGAAATCTTTTTCTTGAGATTAATATGCTAACATACATGTATGTTGATTTAAAATATTTTGTAGCTGATGCAAAAAGAAATAGATTCTTTCAGACTGATCTTTTAAAAGGTTGACGTACCTGAAACCAGTCGCGCTTGTCATAAGAACCAACAGTACGATAGAATGCATGGTCATATGTGGTGTTTCACATGCATTAGACTTGTCATAAATACCGATAAAAAGTTTTTGCAGTCCATAGTATTCTTGACTCTTATATCAGATAAGCAGACATTTGAAAGCATAAATATTTCTTTCAGCATAGAAGAAGAAACAGGGAGTTGGATCTGAGGTGAAGGGATGACACTTTATCCTAGACCTGAGGTCTGAGGGCCCCCAGTTGGTCCATGGTAAAGTCTTGGTTAGAGTTAGGGGACAAAGCCTGCGGAAGTGAAACTTTGAGATGACGAAGAATATTCAAACTCAAATGTCCATTCAAACGATACCAAGCAGGAACAAAATACACGAACCTCTAAAGCATCAGAGGTGGGATCAGGTGCCATGAAGATGTAAGCATCCCAAGCCGAAAAAAACCCGGAAAATCCGTAGACAAAGCGGTGTGTAAACTAGAGGTACATGTACCTTGAGCAATTAGCTCACTAAATGACATCCCCGCCTACATATGATTATAATGATTAATTGATTGTATGTTGTATTACGTCCCATTCAAAAATTTCATAATCATATAGAGACGACACCGAATACAGATGAAGGACTTCAGATTTTGACCTTTACTTGGCAATCGGGGCCTATGTTAAGTGACATATCTTTATCGCACCAACATGACACGGGACCTCGGTTTTTAATGTCTCCTCCAAAGGACCCGCAATTTACACTTTAAAGAGCTGAGTGAAGGCGAAGGAATCGTTGCTGCCCGTTTTTTTTTTGAAATAAAAAATAATTACAAGGATAATAGCAAATTTAAGTGGTCAAAGAAAAGTTGCAGATAAGAGATATGCAACCTACAATATAATAGAAAAAAATGTCAGTGTTTTGATATGGGAAACCTTAAATATAAGTCAGATCAAAAAGTAAATAGGAGATCCCAATAACATATGTAACAAGAGTCTGTGAAAATCTCATTAAATTTCATTCAGTGGTATAAGAAGACTTGCAAATCCCCTCCTCCATTTTTCAAGCAGGGGTGGGTGGGTATAATAATTGCCTTACAAATAGTAACTATGAAAAACGTCCATCAACATTTGACTTAATTGTTGCATATGTATTTGCTGACAAGATCATTGTATTGACTTTAGAGTTTGCAAAATGACTTTAAAAGAGACTTTGATATTTATGCTTTTTTAGATGACCATTAACTTCGAAAACATTTTTTATATTCCTATGGTGATAATCGCCTCGTTCTTCTTTAAACATCGGGAACGATACCATCTGACGTTCTAGAAAGTTCAGTTAATATTTATAAGTTAAAAAAAAATATTTTTTTTATCAATTATGTTTTTATCGAATTATTTATTAATTGTTCATTTAATTCATTTATCAAACCATTGCTTGTCATCATTTTCATTGAATGCCAGTAACATAAATCCGTTCCCCCTTCTCTCTTTTTTGCTATTTCACGACTGTTTATCGAAAATTAAAGTAGTCTTTAATAATTAGTATGCCAATGGAATCTGAATATAGTATGCGGACAAAATATCACACCTAGTGAAATATCAGAGGATTAAGTTTGAACTCTGGTGCAGGCGTTTCAGGCTTTAATTTCAAAGTTAATTAATTTTTAAGTACAGATCTTATTTTTCATTATATTTGAAAAAAAGACTTGTGTCGCAAAATGCTACACTTTCACATTATCAAATGTTGTGACCATTGTGATTTCTTTTATCATTGGGTGAGGTTTCATAAGGTCGGATTTGCGCATTTAAATCAACACACAAAGTATAAAGATAAGATTTCTATACTGAGGTCCATTTTTCACTTTCAATTACAGCCTAACAGAATGGAACGTATTGTTTTCCTTTGTGCCATTTTGGAGTAGCCTTCTCAGCCCAGTACGTTAATAGCACTTTACAATTAATGTGCAGAGATTCATGACTTAAAATAATATGAACACCTACCTTTTCATTGGCTGTCAAGTACTTCAGGGTTTCCTCGACAACATTAAGCTTTCTTTATTACTTGGGTTGTTGTGCAAAAGTACTTGATTGAGGCGTGAAATTGGGCTTGGAGCCTATAGGAACTTTATCGTAACACAACAAAACTAACTTATTTAATTTCTATGGCTTCCATTGAAATGTTATAGATAACTTTGTAATTATAACGCACTTGCATGAATGCATGCGCAGATTTCATATCAATCTTAATCCTTAATAAAAATTTTATGCATCTTATAAATTTAACATTTGTGAAATAACCCTGCTTAAGGACTTTTATTTGTTGTTTAACTTTTTTTTACAGGATAGATTTTCGCCCTTACAACCAGTCTGCTCTGGCTCTTTTCCATGAATCAGATACTAACAACGATGGAGTCTTCTCTCGCCAGGAATTGGACAAAGAATTTCTCAAATATGACATCAACGGTAAGAATTCATTTTCACCATTTATTCATCAAGTCACAACTTCTAGATCAAAGTACAATATGCTGGAATGGTATCAATAATTTCACACCAATTGACTTATAATCACAATAGTAAAAAGCTGTTAAAAGTAAGCTTGTATAATAGAAAATGCAATATTTGTTTGGGTACTCCATGTGAAATTTACAATAAAAATTCATGGAACTTCTAGAATGAGGTAAAAATTCCATAATTATGGAACAATAGTGTCCCAACACATACACAATTTCACGGGATTTTTGTATGTCAAATGTTTTTTTTTTCAGTTACACTGAGGTCGAAAAAACGTCGTTTTCGAGGTTGCACCGCCTGGACATACCATTGCTTAAAAAACATTACTAATTTATTAAAAAAATAAAATTCATGATTTGTGATTTGTTCCATAGACAGAAAAGATGACGCTAACTAGATATTTCAAAATTCATTCATATACCTAAAGCGGTTTTAATTTTATGGCGCTAGTCCACGAACTTTTTGATGCCACCTCGTATACATATAAATGTACATGTATATCAATTTTTTTAAAACTGTTTACACGAACTTTCTTGTCATATTTTTTCAGGCGATGGTCGTGTTTCCCGCCACGAGTACACGGAGTATGTTACATTAAACACCCCAACATATCACCAGTTCTCGCGCGCTGTATGATGATTACGACGTTTCCGGTGACCATCATCTAGACAAACACGATTATGACATATACTACGCTAAAGTAGATGCCGATGGTAAACATATTTTATTTCATTTGTAAAGTTATTCATTTTTTGATTGTTTTGGAAGAAAATGTAGTCATACAGTTGATACATAATGATACTTCTCAGGGGATGGCTCAGTGACAGAGGTTGAGTTTGTTAACTACTGGGTTGACGTAAGTTTTAAAGAGAGAGAGAGAGAGAGGCAATTATTATAATAACAAAAATCATTTAATAGTCTTATTATGAGATAAATTTAAAGCAGTTCCATGTAATGTCAATAAAATATACTTGTATTATATCGTTCTTTTTTTAGGGTAATGGAGTTACGGGAAAGGTTGCTCTGTAGCGTCTTTCTTTGATTAGTTATCCCTATTCTTTGCTTAATACCAGAACAACAATTTACATTTTACACCATACTTACATTTCTACAAAGACAGATATATAGTATTTTTATTTTGTGTGTCATTTACCATTAAGGACATACGCAACGTACCTTGCCTACTAATAAAATTTCAAGATATTCCTAAATTAAGATTATAGTGTCATCAGATGTTCATAGACAAAAAATCAGCATGCATTACCACTTTTACCAGGGTTTTCGAAAGATATCAATTGATGAAAATTCTTAAATAAATCGAAGAAAAATACATTAAAAATACTAGAAACATATATTCTGCATGTTTCTTTTATCAAAAAATGGTTTAGAAGAAGTGTACAACATCATATAGAAACATTAAAATATAGCACACAATTCCTTCAAGAATTGGAACTCTTTAACTCCATGGAAAAAAGACAAAAATGTTCAAGATATATTGCGTATGACCTTAATAAAGTTTCAAAATTTTGCCAAATTATAAAAAAAAATTATTTTTCCCTAAAATTTATTTCTGTTGCAAACGTGTAGAAAATTTGCTTGTGTATTTTCAAATCAGCAGAATGTTTCTTTAAGAAAAGATATTCTTCTTGCAGCTGTTCATAAGAACTGAACACCTACATGGTTCTCATCTTGGATAAAAGCAACATCATTTGACCAGCAAGAAAAAAATACTGTAAAAGGAAAACACATTTAAAAATTCTATTTATATAAAAATTCTAAATAAAGATTATCTTATCTAGGGTTAGAATGCCTATAAAATCCATAGACATGACGTGATCTTCCAAAGTAGTGTCTTATACAATATGTTGAAGGCAGCTTTTATTCTCTGGGGAGTAGGTTTAGCCCTCGCACAGTAAGTTGACTGATTGACTTCATTGTATATTGTTTAACGTCCCTCTCGAGAACTTTTCACTCATTTGGAGACGCCATTACATGCCGGTGAAGAGCTAAAAATTTCCTCCTATATATACTCAGCACTTAAGGTCATTGAGTAGTGAGGGATCTTTATCATGCCAACACCTACTGTGACATAGGACCTCAGTTTATACGGTCTAATCCGAAGGACCGGTTTCCACGTCCTACAGTGGGGATTCAAACCCGCGACGTAAGGATCAACTCCTTACTACGCGACTCTAGAGCTAATCATTGCGCCATACAGTAAGTTGATGTAACAATAAAGTGTTAATGTAACAATTCATTATATAAATATATCAACACAGTAAGTAAATGTAACAATTTAGTTAATAAAACAATGAAAGTGTGATTCATTTTTCAATAAGATAATCTAAGAGTACAGCCATGTAACAAAACAGCGATTTATAATTAAAATAAGGTAGTGTAACCATGCCACTAAGTCATACACGCTAATCAATGATTTATGTAACAGAAAAGAGTCAATGTAACAAAATATTGAGATGATGAAAAAACAAAATAAGTCAATTAGTCAAGTCAATCTAGCTCAAAAACACCCAAACCTGAAACAAATTGCAACAGAAATTATTCCAGTGGAATTTTGTTATTTATAATGTGCCTTTTGATATATCAAAACTCTAGAAAAATATATATATACACTTTACATGTATTAAGTTCTTCGCACTTTGAAGTAAACGTTGCAGGTCTTCGGGATGAGAGTGTTTCATGTTACATGTAGTCATTGGCATGATAAAGAACCCTCACTGCTCAATGGCCCTAAGCACCGAGTAAAAGTCTAAAGTTGAAGCCCTTAAGTATATGGAAAAGTTTTTATTTAAGGTCAAGATCTAGTAAAATACATTTCGACTAATTTTTTGGTGCTAGATCCATTATGACGTCATAATCAATTTCAACTTTCTTTTTCTCGTACTTTACGGCTTTAGCAGAATTATGTAGAAAATAGAGTATTTTCATGACATTCAATTTGAAATCATATGAAAAGTAAACCGGATACCTATATTAAATTTGAAATTGATTTAAAAAAGAGGCCATGAACATACTAATTACCGTTTTCTGAGAGACTGTAGGCAATCTGGATACATTACCTTTGTCGAATATGAAAAATACTCCCAAATTCATGACTGGTTTTCATAAGTTTTCATTGAAAATGTCAGTTTAAAATACAGTTTTTCATCTTGTTTATCTACAAATTGTGCCCCGAAACACCTTATTTGACCAAGCTAAAGTTGTAAAGCATCAATAAAAGAATTTATTTCTCAAGTTTGATAAATCTGTAGGCACCTTTCATTTACTAGATCTTGACCTTAAGTAAAAGCTTTTCAAGCGGGGCATAAAACAACACAAAATCAACCAGTCTGGGTCCTTAGACCTAGGCCTATAAACCGAGGTCCAAGTGAAGGACAAAATTTGCATCTCTCCACATGCAAGTGCATGGTGGCGTCTCCACAGTAGTAAAAAATTCTCAAGAGGGATGTTAAACAACAATCAAACTAACTAACGCTATTTATCTATGGCATAGAGTCTTTCTTATTACAATTAAAAAGTTTCTATGCAGTTTTAGATTATAAATTCTACTTATTGTGATCGGAAAATAGTATTTTTAATAACGTTTCCTTTATATGCATGTCTATTTAAATAATTTTTATATAAGTAAAAAGTTCTCGAGCGGGGCGTATAACAACATACAGGTCAACCGATCTGTTTGGCCCTTTGGTTGAGACCTATAAACAAAGATCCCTCAGTCTGCTGTTATTTGGATAAGTCAAAAATATAGTGTAGTTTTTTTAAAAGCTGAAATGCACGAATCTATAACATAATAGGATATCTTTTTTAAAAAAATATATGAAAATCTTACAATGCGGCCTATTTCAAAGACTTCCCATAAAATTAAATCCCTTGTGTGACCCTACTTGGCTCCAGGGTTATGTTCAGAAATAGCCTTAAGCCAAATGTGAATCAAAGTTATTCATATTGTTTCAGAAATATGTTTACAAATACAGTAAAATAAACTTTACATAATGAGCACCATTGCAAAACTAAATACACACACACACACAGGTCAAGAATAAGGCAATCTTTAAAAATAATGCTTGTTTAATGCAACTAAACAATTTAATAAACAAATAATGCTTCTCCAGACTCAGGGTAAAATTATTTGTAAAATCCTTTTCCCAGAAAATTTCAACATATTTGTTGATGAGATAAGAGTGATTAAAAAAAATTTCATGTCCTGGAATGTAAAAAAAAAAAAGAAGTTTTGAGACGGGCCATTTTAGTCAGTCGGTCGGGAAAGGGGGCAACAAAACGTTGGTTTTTTTTTTAAAGATGTTCTAATCTATATTACAATAGAATCAATATTCTAAAGAAGAAAAAAAATCTATAAACAAAGTCAAACAACAAAAGTTTAAGTTTTAATTGATAAAATATTTTTATGTTGCAATGAAACCACTGACGACTCTCCATAGATTATTTCCCCTAATGTTTCAAACATCTAGTAAAGGAGAAGTTAACACTATATTTAGATATATATAAAATTCTCAAATCTTATATCTTCAATAAATAGGTGAAATATAAATCCTGGAATGTTTACAAAATGAATTATTAATTTTATTATGCTTGTTTAATACCAGATGCAATGAATAGAAACAAATATTAACTTTAATCACATTTATTGTAAAACAATGATTACATTTTGTGGCAAGTATTTGTCACAATCTATTTATACATAGATGTAAATAACTCGGCGGAATCCAGGGACTCACTACCTGCCGACTGACCTGGCGCGATAGCGCTCCCACAGGTGACTGTGGTGAGAACAGACCTCTTGGAACCCACAAGAGTGAATGCCACATGGAATGAATGAATTCAAGTTCTGACCCAGGTCCTCACTCTATACCTGTCTCCCCTGGAATACAACAACAACATGGGAATAACACCGCCAGGGGTAGCTGGGTACCGTAGACCCCCAAAAACCTGCCCTTGGTACCTTTCAAACATCTAGTAAAGGAGAAGTTAACACTACATTTAGATATATATAAAATTCTCAAATCTTATATCTTCAATAAATAGGTGAAATATAAATCCTGGAGTGTTTACAAAATGAATTATTAATTTTATTATGCTTGTTTAAAATGAAAAGAGGTTTGTTTACAATGGTAAAAATTGTCTCCCTTGTTGCATATGGTAGCACATTTCTGCAATACATATTTTTTCAAACTAGTAAATATTTATTTCTAAAAAAAACATCTTTTGCCTTTATATATATTTTCTAGAGTTTTTATATGTTAATTAGAATGCAATTTACTAATTATAAATAAAGAAAAAATTCTGTTGCAATTTGTTTGAGGTTTATGGTAGTTTGACTGGACTAAATGTAACTGTAGAGAAAGAAATTAACAATAACGTGAGTTATGCAATAATACCGTAAATAAAACTGGCAAATTCAGTGGTTCATGTAATTATAAATTGTTAATTAAACAAGCAAACTAATATAACAATTAAAGGAGTTAATATAATAATAATGCAGATGATAAATAGAACAATAAAGTAAATATAAATTATTATTTACAATAAAATAAAGTTATGTAACATAACAAAAAAAAAAAAATGAGACCTCAGCAACTGTGCCAACTATAGAGGAATAAAACTGTTGGATGTTCCTGGGAAGGTATTCAACAGGATCATACTAAACAGGATGAAAGAAGGAGTGGGTGATAAGTTACGCGACCAACAAGCTGGCTTTCGTAAAAATAGATCTTGTACGGACCAGATAGCAACGTTGCGTATAATCATCGAGCAGTGTGCAGAATGGAACTCCTCACTCTATATAGGCTTCATAGATTACGAGAAAGCCTTTGACAGTATTGACAGGGAGACAATATGGAAACTTCTGCGACATTATGGAGTTCCTTGTAAACTGGTAAATATCATTCGCAACTCATATGAACACCTGACATGCAGAGTCATACATGGAGGACAACTGACAGAACCATTTGAAGTAAAAACGGGAGTTCGTCAGGGATGCCTTTTGTCACCCTTTCTGTTTCTTCTTGCAATAGACTGGATAATGAAATCATCCACAGACAATAGAAGAAATGGATTACAGTGGACACCATGGTCACAGCTAGATGACCTCGACTTTGCGGATGACCTGGCACTCCTATCACATACTCAGGCACAAATGCAGGAGAAAATTACAACAGTGGCAGAAACATCAGCACAGATAGGACTCAATATCAACATCACAAAAACAAAGATCCTAAGAGCAAACACATCATCACATGCTCCATTAAATATAGAAGGTCAGGACATAGAGGAAGTTCAACATTTCACGTACCTTGGCAGTGTCGTGGACCAACAAGGAGGAACAGAAGCTGATATAAAGGCAAGAATAGGAAAGGCAAGAGTAGCATTCCTGCAACTTGGAAATATCTGGAAGTCCAAGGGAATAACAACAAGCACTAAAGTTAGGATTTTTAACACCAATGTCAAGGCCGTGCTTCTATATGTTTCTGGGACATGGAGGATGACTGTTGCCACAATAAACAGGATCCAGACATTTGTCAACTCTTGTCTGAGACGCATCCTCCAGATTAGATGGTCCGACAAAATAAGTAACATCAATCTGTGGCAAAGAACCAACCAAGCCCCAATAGAAACTGAAATAATACAGAGAAGATGGAGGTGGATAGGGCATACTCTACGCAAGCCACATATGAACATCACAAGGCAAGCCCTATCCTGGAACCCCCAAGGAAAACATAAGAGAGGGAGGCCAAAGAACACCTGGCGGAGAGACTTGGAGGCAGACGTCAAGAGAATGGGGAAGAACTGGAAGGAGGTAGAAAATATTGCCCAGGATAGAGGGGCCTGGAGGAATCTTGTTAGCGGCCTATGCCCCAAAAGGGGTAGCAGGCATAAGTAAGTAAGTAAGTAAGTAAGGTTATGTAACAAGACACTAGTACTGCTAAACTAGCAATATGACGGCCCATGTAAAGATTGATTGATTGATTGTATGTTGTTTAACGTCCCTCTCGAGAATTTTTCTATCATATGGAGACGCCACCACTTGCCGGTGGAGGGCTACAAATTTTGTCCTATGCTAGGCACTCAGGGCCTTTGAGCAGTGAGGGATCTTTTTCGTGCCAGCACCTACTGCGACACGGGGCCTCGGTTTATACGGTCTCATCCGAAGGACCGGTCTCCACGTCCCGCAGTGGGATTCGAACCCTCGACGTAAGGATTGACTCCTTACTTCGCGACTCTAGAGCAGACGCTCTCCCATGTAAAGATGTAGTTTCATTATAACAAAACAGTAAGAGAATGTAACGATAAATTAAGTTAATATAGTAATACAGAGAGTAAATGTCACTGCCTCGTACAGTAAGATAATGTAAACAATAAAATAAAAGTAATGCACTAATACACTTCCAAACAGGCGAAATTCAGTGATTCATATAACAATATAATTTTATTGTGTCAGTTAACAACATAGTGAAATAATGTAACGATATAATCCCTGTCTTAATGTACAGATTAGTAAAAGTTTAATAACAATGCAATGGGATAGGGTAATTATTCAAAAGAATAAGGTATCAATACAGTTAGATGGTGTTTAAATAGAATGATTTATTTAGCAATATGCATGAAGTTTTCATACTGCAATACTTGAATAATACAGTGGGGTAAATGGATTAGTTTAGATGGTAATTGTTACAATACAGCAAGTCTAAATAAAGATTCAATGATTCTTGTATCAAATACAGAAAGTATTCATGTACCAATACAGAAATTCTAACAATGATGACTCAAAGTAACAAAACAGAAAGTAAAAGAATGTAACTAACTATAAATTCATATAAGACGTAATACTAGCAAACCACTACTAAATTAAAATCGACACTCTGTTAAGAGGAAAATGGCTGTTTTTCTATCAAATAAACTGAGAATTGACCAACTTGTACAAAATAATTAATCAAATTATACTGTAACATTGACCAAATTGTACTGGATAAAGTGTACTGGATAGTTGACCAAATTGTTCTGGATAATTGATTAAATTGTACAGGATAATTGATCAAATTGTACTGGATAATTGATCAAATAGTACCGGATAATTGAACGAATTGTACTGGATAATTGACCAAATTGCACTGGTAAAATTAAGTCTTCCACCGCTGTTATGTTATACTTATCAAATTTAAATCACGATAGGTTGTATGTAGTTGTCTTATCAGGTCGTGCTATCGTAGGCGAAGAACGTGTCCTGAAGTCATGTTCATTCTTATATATTTGTACTTTACCTTGGTTGCCTTAATAAAAATATATATAGTTAACTTTACGAAAGATCAAAGTATTCACTATTGTTAATAATTGTATCTTTATTGTAGATTTCATATTATGTTTTCAATTCAAAAACTTGTGTATTGTTTTTAATATTAAATGAAAATACTACTATTATTTCCAAATCTTGCATTACTGGTTAATGCATTTGAATTTTTGAAATCTGAAAAATTAAATGATTTTATAGTTAAATCAATATAAGCTGCAAATTTGTAATTAACTATTTCAATGACAGAAAAATAGAACATTTATAAACTTCTGTTGTTCATATTTGCTATGAAAGAACTTTTTATACGCGTTGATTGAAGCAAAATTGACTCAATAATGAATTATTGTATTTGCTGACAAGGTCATTGTGTCGACCACAGGACTAACAAAATGATGACTTCAAATGAGACTGCTAATATTCTTGTTTCATCAACTTGTTTGTCAATAATTTACCTCGTTTTAGAAATTGTTCATACGTAGAGCATGCTCTTGCATATCGAATCAACTGAGAAATAAACATTTCATATGCAAGTGATAAGTAAGGAAAGGTTGCCGATAGAAAAGTAAAACGTCATCACGTTTATCATAGAGCTTGCTTGTTAGATCACCATTAAGGTCTTTTTCAAGTAAAATATCCAAGTATGAAACAGATGTGTCAGACTGTGGTATCTTTTATCTCAAGCTCACCAGGATATATCGTATCAACATAGGGATGGAAATTACCATTGTCAATTGACAATTCGTCAAGATATATCTAAATGTCGAGTTGAAGGCCACAGCAAGTGTATTCTTTTCATGCATACGATTTTGCACAAATTCTGCTTCGTATGAATACAAAAATAGGTCTGCTAATAACGGAGCGCAATTGGTACCCATGAAAATTCCAATGGATTGTTGGAAGAACAGGTCTCCAAAAACCACATAGATATTGTCAATCAGAAACTAAAGCATCTTTTTGATGTTAACTTCAGAGTACTTGTATGTGCAATCTAATTAAAACTAGATGTTAGATCCGCTCGCATACTTGCTACACTAACATCTAACAACATCCCATTGAAGGTCACGTCAGAGTTCAAATTCTATCAACCAATCAAATCGTCGCTGGCAAAATAATCGTATATTTGTTGAAGCGAATAAGTCTAGAGCCGTTCCGAATTTGATCTCTGGCGTGACCCTTTATGGGATGTTGTTAGGTGTTAGTGTAGCGAGTACGCGAGCGGATCTAACATCTAATTTTAATTAGATTGTTGTATGTGTAACCAGAATGTGTTTTAAAAATAATTTTTTAAAGTATAAAGTAAGTAAATTCACGAGTTCCATTTTTATTGAAAAAGTAGCTGTTACTGATATCAAAAAGCCTGGACTTTGGTTGTTTATAAAGTTGAAAAGTCTTAAGTTTTTAAGCTGTTGATTTTGGTAAAATCTTGTGATTTCAAATTGTCCAAAAGTTCTTTGGAATTTTTTATTTAACGAATTCTTTATAATTTTTGTTAAATATAGTTTTGAAATAGTTTAGGTAAGAACAACATTTTAGCAGAATTTTGCATAATTACGAAAAAAAAACGAAAAAATGATTTTCAGTATTATTTCCTTTGCCTCTAAGTTAACCCTTCCACTTAATATTAAAAACTACAACATGCTCAATTATTTTCAAAAGACTTGAAAATTATTGAGATTAGCTTTTGTAGGTCATATCACTTGTTACGCCACCAACAGCCTATGAATCGATTAAATTAACGTACAACTTATCCATGTTTTTCCAGGTTGGACTTTCGTCCATACGACGACTCTGCTTTTCTACTTTTCCATGGGTCCGACTTCAACCATGATGGCATCTTTTCACGTCAGGAACTAGATCGAGAGTTTCAAAAGTATGACGCAAATGGTAAGCAATGAATGTCGGATGTGTTTGAAATTTGTTATAGCCAAAAGAGCTATTACCAAATTGGACCTTCTCTTGTCTGATGTTTTTCAAACGATCTAATCTAGTTCCTGATACCAACACGTTCTATTAAGAACAATTTTTCAGACTATAGTACATGTATATATATTTAAAAATAAATAAGCTACTTAACAAAATTATAAAGATTTATTTTAGAAATAAATTTTATCTAAACAGGGGATGGTCGAGTTTCTCGCCGTGAGTATACAAACTACGTAACAACCACAACCCCAGAACTCCATGACTTTGCACATGCGCTCTACGATGATTATGATGTTTCTGGTGACCACCATCTTGATCATCATGATTTTGACATGTATTACGCCAAACTCGATGCTGACAGTAAGTTTAGAAAGTTATGTAATTTCAAGTTAATCTCTTAAAAATCTATACCTTCCTATTAGAAAAAAAATATTCAAAGGATTTGATTTCTTCAAAATATTTTGTCGTAGAATTATCTATTCTTTAGCAAAATCGAGGCATTATTTGCTTAAAATATTCCTAACATGACAAATGATAGACAAATCATGAGGAAAAATGACAAAAGTCAAAGATTTTTTAATAGAATAATCAATATCAGGAATTCCGATTTTGCTTGTTTTTGCCTTGATTTTATTTCAGTAAAAAGTCAACATTAAAAAAATTATAAAATACATTGTTAAAGGAGACTTTCATAAAAGAGAACACGTTCCATTTTGCAGATGATGGCCAAGTTACAAGTACCGAATTCGTGGATTACTGGGTTAAAGTAAGTTTCATAGAAAAAAATGAACATTGAAAAAGGTTTTACTTCCCCTTTAGTTTGTGTGAGTTTGTGTTTTAAGCTCACAGTATCTAGATATTTTATTTGAAATCAATACTGCACTTTCACTATATAAAAGATATTTCTCTTACTCTTCATCTTTATTCAAGAAGAAAAAAACTCAATGCAATGATAATCTTCTGTTTCTCTTTGTCAGCTGTTCATAGCCACGGAGCACCTTCACAGTGGTCATCATGGTCATGGAAAATAAGCACATTTGAAGGATTAGAATAAAAAAGTATACATTTGTATATATTTTTCTCATTTTATTCTCTCTTTGTTTGATAACACAGTGTATTTACCAGGGACTGGGTCAATTACTCTAAAAATTAAATTAATTAAATATAGTGATCGTGAATTTTTTTTCTCTGTGCACCTTTCTTATGTTTTTCTTTATTATGTTTTATAATATAAATAATTTCAGAGATTTATAATACGACATTACACCTTGAAAGTTTCTCGGAAAAAACAGTCCTAAACTATTCTATTGACCTAAAGTCATAGCTGCTTGCTTTATTCTGTACATGTAGATAAAAACATAATGTATACATGAATGTATAATAATGGATTTTTGTTTAGAAAGTTGTGCTCTTCAAATAATAGGGAATAATTTCAGCATGTGTACCATCTATTTCGCAAGCTCCAGTTTTGTGAATGGACATTGTATACCTTGGACTAATTTTGACACATGTTTGCCAATTATTGAAATCGTAGTATTTACGTGCAAAGTAAAGCAGTTTTAACCTGGAGAGGACACAATCATCCATATACTAGTGGTCCATTGGATTTTCTTTCCCGAAACACATTCTCTTCATAAGAAGTCTTGGATATGAAGCCGCAATGTTTAGTTTCTTCCTAAGTCATCGATTTACCTGTCCTAAAGTTACGACAAAACTTAGGAATATCCTAAGATTAGACGAGGTTAGTGGGTCAGATAAGTAATGAACTTAGGAAAAAGTTATTTCCTAAGTTATATAATTAGTCCTACGTAGGTTTTGTGAAACGGGCCCCTGGTCCACAAATGATTACAAACATGTAGTTTAAGAGCGTGACTCAGAGAAAAACATGCAAAATGGTCCAGTAGCAAGGTTCTCCAATTGCCTTCAAATTTTGCAAGCTAAATGTAGTATGCATGAA
This sequence comes from Saccostrea cuccullata, assembly GCF_032062105.1. Lineage (NCBI taxonomy): Eukaryota > Metazoa > Mollusca > Bivalvia > Ostreida > Ostreidae > Saccostrea > Saccostrea cuccullata. Next base: position 54,801 of record NW_026941708.1, read on the forward strand.
TGGAAATTGGACAAATTTTTATTGTGCCAATCATACCGGTATACCTTATATGACCTGTTACTAAAAGTAGCTCTTATGCAATGAAAACTCAGGTCATATTTTATACTTTTTAGTCATATTTGGAGAAGAATTAAAACTGCAACTCTCATTATTATCAAAATATTTAATTTTGAAATAAAAGAACACAGGTTAGTACTTCTTAAGTGCATAGTAAAAATGACTGACATCCATTTTGTTTAAGTGCAAAAAGGTCATAAAATTGGCAATGTTCCATATTTTTGAAAAAATGTCAATTTTCTAATAAATTGAAATAACACTTACTGCCAAAATGGAAATTTTAATCTAATAAATTTTACTGCTTATTGTGAAGGATGATTATGTGAACAAAATATGAAAAAATTGCTGATGGCAAATTTAAACTTTAGTATTCATTGAATGTCAAAGTAAGTTAATTTTTCACACTCAAGGTATCAAAAATACTTAAAGTGTTATACATAAAATACTTCAAAACTTTTCAAAACATTAAAAAAAATGTTTCTGTGGTAACATTCATATCTGTATTTTAAAAATTAAACATATTAATTACAGTTCAATAGATAACACATCTATAAATCAAAATAATCCATTAGAAAGGGGTGGGGGGGGTGTTACACACAATATTATGAATCCCCTTTCATCTCTTAAACTTAAAATGTAAGGAAAACAATATTGTTGTAAATGTTTTAAGTAAACAAAACCAAACTTCTGTAAAAATTAATAAGTTTGATTATTTTTCAACATCTTTTGAATATGATAGCTCTCCTAAAATAGAATTCATTAAACCAAGTGCATAAAGGTCAAAATTAGCATTGTGATCTCTTATTCTACAATATATGGTATGTAATACATGAACTTCATGTACATAATGTTGGTTACAGTAAAGACACTTAAAATGAATTCATGTTTACAGTTACTGTAGTTGATTTCATTCTCTGTTGATTCCAAAACATGTTACACTCAATACACTGTATTGGGAACTAATTACTTTTATAATGATTGATACATTCTTTGATAGAAGTCATATTGTGATGTAGGCAACAGAGTTTATAAATTTAAAAAAACTTATTTTGATCATGTTATATCCCATCAAACTGAAAATACTGTAACAATCAGAATTCTAACATTTTAATGAACATGAAACTTTTGATTATAATGTAAGAATGTCAAAATCAATTCCATGGTTAAGTATATTGGAACCTTTAATTTCCAAGGTTCTAATTTTTTTTTGGGGGGGGGGTTAATTTTCAATGTTTTGGGGGCATGGAGAGACCCACAAATTTATGATTATCATGAAATATAAAATTTATATGCTTAATTATTACTCAACACTTCAACAACTGCAAAATAAAATCAAAATCCCCACATATCAATATTTTTTTCAGACAACAATTGATTTTTTACAGAGGGAGGTACAGAGACACTCTTAGATTTTATTGACAAACATATGAGGCAATATATCCTCTTACTTGTGAAATATTTAGCCATTTATCTTTCTTAAAAAGTCTTTCACCATTTTTATCAGTTACTTTCTTCAGCTCATCTGCCAATGAGACACTATCGGGGCATTTTCCTGTTCTGTCACATTCTTCGCATATCATGCACAAGTAGTCCTTTTCTTTCTTGGAGAATTGTATTGCTTTCTTCGGCTCTCCAGTGCCAAACCCATGCTTTCGCCTGTTGGCTCTCTCTGGACTCCATCATCAACTCTACCTGATTTGACTGTTTGTATCAATAAATTTTGAGACTCTCTAATGCTTTCACATTTTGTAGCATATAAATTTGCTGCAGTGTTCCTACTTGATCTTGAATTTCTGTAAAACTGATTTCCAACTCCCAGATTTTCGTGATTGCAACATTTTGAAAATACTTTCTGTTATGATGAGTCCGGACAGAGGTAATACATGTATTGTTCAGTATTAATCTCTGTGCTTCCAGCAGGACTTTCATCTGTAAACTGCTTCATATTTCCCTTGATCAGTCAGCTCAAGGTGTTGGGTAAATGAAACAGTTCCACTCCTGTGATCCTCCTCTCTTAGAAAACCCTGTTTTACCTATAATATGAATTAAAATGCACCATAAGCAATTTACTTTAGATGAAGGTGAAGATTTATTCAAAGACTAATTATTAAGTGTACTTTTTATAATAGGACCGTTTATGGTAGCCTAGTGGTAGAGCGTTCCCTTCATGATCGGGAGGTCCGGGTTCGATTCTCGTTCCCGGCGCCACGTCAAACCTAAGATGTAAAAATAGGTAATGACTGTTCCTTCACCAAGTGCTCAACATCAGAAGTGAAAGTCATTGGTCTTTCGGATATGACCTTAAAAACGTAGGTCCCGTGTCACGGTAGGCGCTGGCACGATAAAGAACCCTCACTGCTCAATGGCCCTGAGTGCCGAGTATAGGTCTAAATTTGAAGCCCTTCACCGGCAAATGGTGACGTCTCCATATGAGTGAAAAATTCTCGAGAAAGACGATAAACAATATATACATTCAATCAATGATAGGATGAATAAATATGTTGTTGGAAAACAAACCACTTTAAGTACTTCATTGATCTTGTACTGCATCATGAAAAAAGTGCCCCAGTGCTTTTAGAATAAATTTGATAACTGACCTCTTTTGAAAAAAAAACTTTACCTTGACTTAACCATGTTTACCTACCACAATCCCAATATATCATATGTCATGACATGTGACTTTTGTAAACGGTTAAATTACAAATTAGAAGATAATGTATGGGTTTTTTCTTTTATTTTGATGAACAGTGTTGCCATGGTTAATAAAAAATAGAAATTTCTGTGAAATACTTTCAGAAGACTATTCTAAACACAGTTTTAGTCTGATTATAATATAATGTGGCATGCAAGTAGACTACAAAGAGAAACATAATTGTTATTTTTGTTTTTTAATATTGATGAATGATTTTGTCACAGTAACTTAAATTGAAAATTTTGTAAAATTTTTATAAAAGCAGCTCCTACAGTTGTGGTTTTATGGCAATCTTGCCACAAAAAGAGGCTTTATCAAAAATCATTATTCTATTTATTGCACTTGTAAAGTTTCAAGACCACTCTGCTACTTTTTTCTTCCTTTGTCTGTTTGTTATAAGTACAAACCAATAGAGCTACAGTCTCAACAGAGACTTTTGGTTTGTTTTGTTACATGTATGTTGCACTATTACAAAGTATCATAATATAAACAGGTATTACATGTACTATAAATTATAGTTATGCATTCTGGCCAGTTCTTTTAAAATCAACTGGCCCAGTGGGATAATAAGAGTACTGAGTTATTAAAAAATCAAGGTGATAGCCTAAGTGACAAGTGAAAAATATAATTATTAATTTTCTAGCCCTACACTTTACCATATGAATTTGCTTCAGGGTTTTCTCTTCTGATTTGGTTGGATCCAATAAATACTGCAGCACATGGACAACTGTTGCTATAAGAAAGAATTTTAATCAATTGTAAATAATTTTTAATTTAAGAGAGGAATTATAAAATATATGGGAGATGTTTAAAACCTCTATAATACACCAGGTGTACTAGCAATCATATACTGTCTATATAGTACATGTACATGCTAAAATTTTCAGTACAAACTTTATAAGTGGCAGTATATTTTTATGATTTTTTATCAATATTCTTGATTTTCAAAATATAGGCACTCAATTTAATTTTGTATAAATCTTTATGTAATTATAGTGATGAAATATTTGTGTGATCAACTAAATTAAAAAAATTGTCCTTGCACGTATTAAAATATACCTATTTCCTCTTCTAAAACCACTGGTATACTCCTTGGTCTGAACTCATTACTGCCTATGAGAAGCACACTGCTTGCACAATTCTTCAATTTTTTAGAACTTGTATTACATGTACTTCTAAAAAAAAAAGATCAAACAATTGTTTAATCTGAGCCGAGTTTATACCACCTGTCCTCCTCCCCTATCACAATCACTTGTAAAATAGAGAACAAATACATTCATTATTTCAACTTCCAACTGAAAATTATTTGTCCTACCTGATCCAACTGGTATATTGTCTCCCTCATTTTCAACCAGTATTCTTTACAAAAGGTAGTGGTAGCCCATCGGTCTGCTTTTGCTTTCTTCCTTTTGATCGGGACGGCAGCATTTTGACTTAGTTCTTTGTCATTTTAATCCTTGATTGTCTTTGACATACTTATAATTTTAATGTGCTAGTAGTGTCAATGGAAAAAATACCATTTCTATAGACCTACAGAATGCAGCAAAACGATCGCCTCTGGTACGTCATAAATTTTCCATACAACCAAGCTAGGGTATGTTCAGAGATTTGAGTAAACGCAAATGGTTTGACAGATCCTTAGTATATGCTTATAAATGAATTTATTGGGCCATCACTGCTTGAAATGTTTGAAAAATTACTGAAAATCACATTGTTCTTCTGCCCCTGCCATGTTGCAATATCATTTTCCCCCTTTTTTGTATGGAGAGTTCCACTACGGGAGATAACTCTTCAACAAACAAATAACACTCTTTCTTTATCAATTTTGGTGAATAATTTAAACTTTCATGAAGTTTTAATTTTGATTGTCGTTCTCAGCATTTATTTACACTAAAATAAAATTATTAATCATCAATTGAAGAAATATTCATTACATTTGAACAATTTTAAGATACAAATGGAGAGCTTGGCTAACATCGTAAGGTCATCATTTCCACCAATTATTTGTTATATGTCCTATTAAAAGCCATCAGTGAATTTTTTATATTTGATTGAACATAAATAAATTATTATAAAGCACATTATTAGATCAAATTATTTTCTCCATTTAAGCTGTACCATTGCACTAAACAAGGATAATAAATCTAAAGTTCTAAATTTAGCCTTACTCGTGGCTCGATCATAGAATATATATAGATGTAATCATTGTGAAAAATATATTTTTTTCATCTTTGACATATATGTGTTGATGATATAATAAATATCTGGCATTGCAAAAATTTTTCAATTGATTTTGCAAGGTCTCAAACTTTCATATTTGCACGTACTATTTTATGCCAATTTTTGCTAAATATAGAAACAGGGCTGTTACTAAAAATAGAAACGTGGCACACTTTCTAAATTTAAATTTTAGATCCTCAGACAACCTAGACCTTAAAAATATATGATAAAATGAAAAGTTTTGTAGACCCTCCCGGACGATTTTTCAGATTTTGCATGTTTTTCTCTGAGACACGCTCTTAATTTGATCTTGAATTGAAACAGCGCATGTAAATGTATTTATAAATGGAAACAGGTGATTTCTTTTTAATTTTTTGTTTAGGCCGTGTCGGGCTATGGCTCTTTAAGGACATACGCAAGGTACCTTATCTACTGATAAATTTTCAAGATATTCTTAATTTAAGATTTTAGCGATATCAGATGTTAATAGACAAAAAATCGGCATGCACTACCAGGTTTTTTTTTTTGGACGATATCAAATAATGAAATTTTTTGCACTATTCAAAGAAAAATATACAAAAATTACAAAACATAATTTTCAGATTTTTTTTTCCATCAAAGTTTGTTGTAGAAGAGGTGTACAAATCCATATATAGACATTAAAGTATTGCACACAGGTCCTTCATTTAGTGGAACTCTTCAACTCCAGGGATGAGCTCCAAAAATTGATCAAACTACGTTGTGTATGACCTTAACTACTTCAGTTTGACTACATGTAATACAATTGAAGTACGTGTTTCAACTTCCAGAGATGTGTTTCGATTAAATTACTTTTTAGCAAAAGTAGAATAAAACGATAAACATTTTTTTAGTTCAAACATTTATTCACAATAATATAACTCATTTGCAGATCACAAACAACAACGTCAAAGATACATCTCTTGTGAAAATTAATTATGTTTAGTATAATTATTTAGTTTAATAAATGTTTTTAACCCATTAATTTGTACGAGGTTGAGACACCTTTGCCAGTTCATTCTTCTGCTCTAGCATACGGATATCAAAGAAGGATGAGGGATAAGAATTGTTTGTAATTACTAGTATTTGTTTATTGAGGATAATATTTGTTTGAGCTGATTTACTCAAAACACCCATGTTTAAAATCAATTTTTCAAAGGGGAAAACAATGCACATGCACTCTTCAAAAAAAAAATTAAGCAATGAAAAAAAACATTACCACCGAATTCCATATCGGTAACACGTTTTACCAGAATTACAGTGTTCTTTTCTTCTTTTCCAATGACGGATATATCAATTCGTAAAGCCTTGAGAGTGGCAATTAAATTAATTTGGTCATAATCAAAATCGTGATTACACAGATCTCATCTCTATTTAAATTAAAAATGCTAATAAGATTTATCAAAAAAAGAGAAAAAAAATTATCTTCGTGAACATGAAATTAATTTTACGTTCACCAGCAATCAAACGTGTGTGCATATTACGAGCCACGGTTTTGTAATAATACAGAACTGTACTCTAATATTTTCTTAAATTTCCTCTAGAAGATAATATCGAAATATTCTACATATAGCTTATTTTACCTTAACATGTAGGAATACAGTTACTGTAGAAACACGACATTTATGTATATTTAGGTAATCAAGGAAGAAACAATTTGAGTTGATTTACTCAAAACATCCATGTCTAAAATCTAATTTTCAAGAGGATAAACAATTAACATGTACATGCACTTTTCAAAAAGAAAATTTACAATAAAAATAAAAACAAAAAACATTACCAACGAATTCCATATCGGAAACACCTTTTATGTAACCCTAGTGATCTGGCTAGACTACCGCAATCGTTGAAATATAACAAACAATGTAAACTGAGTGAGAATTGTCATTTATTAAATGACAATAAGTATATAACACAGACAAGAAACATATTGACGCAAGCGTCAAAAATCGGCCACAAACCAATTAATTCTTCCTTTGATAAAGTAATTCAAAACTGAAATTTGTGTGATCTGTTTTTTAAAAGTTTTTATATTTATCTGTTAAAATATCCTCGTGACATGAAATACTTGCATGCGACATTGCCGATTTTCTTCATGCATATTGCACGTACAATATTCAATCTCTCACCAGAGGGCGTTGTCTACGCTCCGCTCCAACACGGAGCGGAGCGCGCCCTCTGGTGAGAGATTGGTACAATATTATATGTGTAAGCAAGCTGTCCATATACCGGTAGACCTCTGCGTCTCTGCACTCAGTTTCGTATAAACGAACTCTGATGGAAGTTTGATGTTTAAAAAATTATTACATAAAAGTACAAAACTAAAGTTTAAACTTAGCTATATAGTTTTACTTTAATTTAAACGGAACAAATATGAAATATGTGGGACTCTCTTAGAGGATGTTAAACACCCAATTCTATGTTAACGCCCCCAGAATCTATCTGATTCAAGATCAAAAATTTACCGCCTGTCAATCATAAAAAAAACAATAGCTTCTGATTTGATTGACAGGTCAGCTACCTGTGCTTCCTGATGATCTGAGTTTGCCATGTTTTGAAAACAATTACCTGGTCACGCGTCAAACTCTTTCATGTACCCGCGTAGTATACACGCGGGTTAGAAAACTCCAATATGTTTGAATTTTATTTAAAAAAATAACTGAAAGTAGATTATTAAAACATTGAAATTATAAAATATTTCTTTTCTATCTTCACTGCTGTTTGTTACTTGTAAGTGTTATATCGTCCAATTTATCTGTAGAAAAAAGACCGCGTCCATGCACAGAAACCGGCTCTATTTGCCGTAATTGGAAGTCCGACGATTTAAAATATTTTTTAAGAAATGGGATATAAGAAAAATATTCAGCACTAATAAACGGCATAGCATAGTTTTAATTTTGTACTATGGCTACAATCCGCACGATGTTGCACCGAAATTGATGTCAGAATTAATGCTCGAATTTCCTCGCGTCTGTACAACGTAATGAAAATGTGAAGATAATTAATAGTGATGGATTCTGAAAAGAAATCTTTCTAACAATAAAATTTTGTTTTCACACGAAGAATCAAAAATGTGGAATATTTTGGACAACATTGTTGGCCAGGGGGAAAAAAAACAATCCGATCGCGGGAAATGCATGTTCACATGCACGACGGATAGGTGGATTAATAATTTTTTTATTTCAATATTCAGACCTTTTTAAACAAGTGATTTCTTTTATTGAAGGTTAAAAATGATAAATATTATTGATTTGTAGTTTTTACTCGTGATTATTTTTTAATACATGTAAGGAAAACATTTTCTAAAACGATAAATCGAACATTCATCTTACTTTTTTTCCTTCAAAACATTACCATGATTACGATGAATGTGTTAAGTTTACAAATAAATTTCATATTAAAATAATTATTTTACGTAGTTTCACTCAAAACCAGACACAAAACACGTAATGATGACTCCGATTACCAAACACAGACTTCCTGTGTAATGCTACGTATACAAAGATTTTTGACATCTTGGGTATTGGGGGTCTCCAGGTAAATAACACCACTGTTACTTCGACCACTCCCCCTCCTCAGGTAACCGTACAGTAAAAAAATTGGGTCTTTAACAACCCCCCAAATGCATCTAGATCCACCACTTCATTTCTTCTCTTTCAGTCTTGGTGTTGAGATGTGGCGGGAAAATGCTTGGCACATTGTAAAAACGCGCTTTATCCTTGTCTCATCATGGACAAAATTGTCGTACGATTCTGTGCCTTTAAGAAATCAATATTTCATCAAATTTTTAAAAATTTTCCATAAGAAATGTATAGATATACACGGCATTTTAAAATAAGTACAACAAATCCTGTCTAGGCTGTTTGAAAAGAGAAAGTAAAATTGTTGATATACAATGTGGTCTTTGTTTTAGACTATGCCTACATAAGACACTTCGTGCTTATTTTCTCCGCACTTCAGTAATGTCAGAGTTTGGCAATCAGGATTGGATGAAATATTTACCCAATTATTTATAAATTTTTTATGTTATGTTAATTGTGCTTTTTGTTAAACATTTAGAATATCTTTGCTTAATATTCTATAAATTAAATATGAATGTTTTTAAATATTTTTATTCAAATTGTTCCAATTCCGCAGAAACGCACGGCGACTTAAATAGTCTCGTTCAACCAGACCCTCGGCTGTCTCCGTAAATCTCCGACCACCCAGAGGGTCTGGTAAAGATACGTGATATCGATTGTAACGCCAAAGCGAGGCTTACCGAAATTCTGGTAAAGTTTTTGATTGGCTGAAAAGAACACACCTACAAGATTTAAACAAATACGTGATAAATCAGCAGAAAAATAACTTAAAGATGTAAAAGTTATGTTTCTAAAAGTTACAACCGTTAGAGAGGAATTGTTTACGGTAATGCCAACCAGCTATAGAGTGTGTTTTATTATGTCTTGCAAATATTCTGTACGAAAGCAAAAGTGAAAGTAGTGTAGCCTTAATTACACATTCTTTCGTGAATTGTAATTTCTCGTTTGGTATCCCTAATTAAAGACCAGTTTATTAATATAAAGTCACAATCAAGCAGAAGAAACGTATATAACGTTTGCTTACAAAAAGGATTTTTAAAATGAAAACAAGATAGCGCCCTCTGACGGTTACAAACGCTTACGTGATTCTTTACCAGAAAGCGTCTGGTTGAACGAGACTACGACTTAATAGTCTCGTTCAACCAGACGCTCGGCTGTCTCCGTGAACTCCGACCAGCAGAGAGTCTGGTAAAGAATCACGTAAGCGTTTGTAACCGTCAGAGGGCGCTATCTTGTTTTCATTTTAAAAATCCTTTTTGTAAGCAAACGTTATATACGTTTCTTCTGCTTGATTGTGACTTTATATTAATAAACTGGTCTTTAATTAGGGATACCAAACGAGAAATTACAATATCAATCGAAAGAATGTGTAATACACAGGTAAGGCTACACTACTTTCACTTTTGCTTTCGTACAGAATATTTGCAAGACATAATAAAACACACTTACCTATAGCTGGTTGGCATTACCGTAAACAATTCCTCTCTAACGGTTGTAACTTTTAGAAACATAACTTTTACATCTTTAAGTTATTTTTCTGCTGATTTATCACGTATTTGTTTAAATCTTGTAGGTGTGTTCTTTTCAGCCAATCAAAAACTTTACCAGAATTTCGGTAAGCCTCGCTTTGGCGTTACAATCGATATCACGTATCTTTACCAGACCCTCTGGGTGGTCGGAGATTTACGGAGACAGCCGAGGGTCTGGTTGAACGAGACTACGACTTAAAACTTTCATATCAACTAACCGACCGCCTCCTGGCGGCCGGTAATAAAGTTAAGGGGAGATCACCGGGATATTTCCTGAGTACAAAGAACAATAAATTTGGCAACGGTATCTCCCCTGTTGCAAACAAACATTACTTTGGCAAAAATATTTTGACAAATAAAAAGTATATAAACCACAAAGTTGTCAAAACAAAAAGCTGCCACCAAAAGCAAACTGTTATGAAAAGCTGTTTGCAAAACACAAGGCCAAAACAGAAATTTACAATGAAAATAAAAACAAAAAACATTACCAACGAATTCCATATCGGAAACACCTTTTACCAGAATTATAGAGTAATCTTGACTTCTGATCCAAATAAAATTCATTCAGAGATGTCTTTTGAAAAATGAGGTGGGCGATAGAATAAATTTCGTTCACAGTTCCCCAATAAGATTCTTTTGTTTTGTTGACTACATTCAACAAATTGAAGTAAAATATAACAATAGAACAAAAAACAATGCTATTCATATACTCGTAGATCGTAAAATACAGATATATTTCTGTATTACATTTCTTCTTCAGTGTTATTATTACAGATGTTGATACTTTAACCTACGTGTATAAATAAAAATGAGTTGAACTTTATTCAGAATTTATTTTAGCCTTGCCATTGAAACATTTCCAAGAATCTGATATATTTTAATATTGAATGCTTTTATAAATTCCCTGCTGATATGTCACATCTTTTACATCCTTCATCCACCCGTTTCCGTTTATGTTCGTGTACATGTACTCTGATACATGTGTATTTGGCTTCACAAAAACACAATGGATGTTTTAAAAAATGTAAGGAAATAAGAATATTACCACATGAATTTTTTTTTAATTCGTAAATTTTATAATTTATAATTTATCTATCATCATTATAGGCTGATCAGGGTACCCTTTGCCTAAAACTCATTTACAATTGAAAATTAAACGTGTGATTACCTTCTCTTGTCTGGTGTTTTTCAAACCATCAAATCTAGTTTCTTATACCAACACGTTCAATTAAGGACACATTTTTCAGACTATAGAACATGTTTATATATTCTAAAATAAATAAGCTACTTAACAAAAAAGATTTATTTAAAAAATAATCAAATCGAAATAGGGGATGGTGGTATTTCTCGTGATACAGGCTGGTACGTGTTAATAGCTGTGCTGTTCTGTAACCTCGCCCGAAATACTGGCGAGAATCCTGAAAATATTCGTTGATTATGTCATTTGGTTCCTTAATGGTAGAAGGTTTGGTCCATTTGTATGTTGACTTAGCTGTCTGTTTTCAGTGGTCTGTACTACTATCTTTTGCACCCCACTCGTTGTGTTTCCATTTAAAATGTTGCCATGGACTAGCGCTACGATTGCAAAAAGGGTCGCTGTAACCATCGATTTCTCAAATATCGCCATAATTGGGAAGAATTTTCCAGTGTTAATAACTGTAAAGAATTAGTTATATTTTTTTATTTTAATTTTATTTGTTTTTTTTAATCCTAAATCATGAAAATGGATCTTGAAGTAGGTACATATCGTACAGAGCTAAAATCATCTTTCTTAGCAATTAAATTTTATCTAGAATTGTCTAAATTCAAAAGTCAAATTAGTTGAGCATACACTACACTAGAAATGCAATTTTGTAGCAGGATTTGGTTCACGTATTCTTACTGGTAAATTAACCTTAACCATTTTTTTAAAATGATATTTAGGAACTAATGTGATATTTCCAAAAAAAAAATCTTTACAAATGTGTTTTTTTATTTTATAATTGCATTTAAATTCTTACCTTTAAAGAAGCTAGAAAACGGAGTTCCAAGGAAGCAAATTTTTTTTAGAAATGCATTTGTCTTTGACAGTACTTCTATCCAACAAAGGTTTTTATAGAGAATTCCTTTTTATCTCCTTCAAAGTAGGTAGGCCTTTCAACTAATTTTTTCAAGTTGCACATATGGTAAAAAACATTGCATAGATAGATTTATCAGTACATGAAAATATCAAAAAAGATAATGACTTATGCGTACTTTTAATTAAGGGGGCCGACTATAGTTTTATTGTGTGAAAACTACAATAGCGAAACTCTTCATTTTTATACCATATATAACATCTTTACATCTGGATAAGCATTGCAAAGTATTCATAACTATTGTAAGCTTCCTCAGCACCCTGTCAAATGCTAATCAGCTTACAATGTTTCCATCCTGTGTAAATTCAGTTTATTAAATTTTATCAGGACTACTCATGACATCCGTCCACATATAAAAGGGGGGGGGGCATCCTCAGCCCATTGCATGTATTTAAACACCCTAAATAATTTACTTCACTTCCTTGTAAATCATAACTAAGTTCCATTTCTCGTTTCAAATATTTCATTTAATAAAGACTTCAATGAAACATAACAAAACAGTCAGTACATCTATGAGTATATAAAGTCCTAGCTTAACATCTCTGGCCTAATAAAATACATTGGATTGCAGTGTCCGTGCGGTGGAGAAATTATACGCTACTTAATGTACGCTGCTCTTATATATAACCTTCTATAATGGTCACGTGATCACAAGAACCAATGAATAATTGTCCTTTCTGGAGCCTCTCAGAACTACTTTACATACATTTTGTTTAATACAAAGAAAATAACATCGCTAAAAATGTCCTTTCTACATGTAACGTGGGAGCTATAAATTCTATTCGATATGCATAATAAAAATAAGTTCAACAAACAATCTGTAATAAAACGGACACACACAATCCATGGCATAGTAATACCGAACAATAATGCATACACATAAGTATTACGCTACACATTCAAGTTCCAAAACATTTCGTCAAATTAAACATAATTAAATGACAAATCTGCAATAAAATAACATTTAAGTATCAATTATGAATATCTGATGACACGGACAGTGTTATTTCGATCGCATCAATTGTAAAACAACAATGTTTATGTCACATGACTACTTCCTTCGAAAGAAAGATGGCAAGCGCCCAATTTACAACACATGTGATAATGTTGAAATAAGAAAGTAAATTACAGTTGTAATATGGTAGATAATGATGAGAAACTAACATACAACATCTCAGTATAACTGTCCCTTACTGTCTGTTCAACAATATCTCACTAGATCGTCTAGTAACACAAAAACAGCATTTGTTTACATAACAATGTCGAAGTGCAATGTGTATTGCATCAATAATTTAAGTAAACAACAAGCAAATTCAAAGAATTGTGGTCCCCCGCTTTCGGTATCTTTGTGGGCAAGATATCATTTTTAGGGTCAAGGTCAATAGGTCAAATTTTTGGTATCCAATGAAAGGTCTTGTCATAAAGAATACATATATTTAAAATATGAAAGTCCTAGTTTCTACCGTTCAAAAGTTGTGACCAAGGTTAACGTTTTTAAAAAGTAGTTAAAACTCCAAGGTCAAGGTCAAAGGGTCAAAGTTCTTGGCATGCAATGAAAGGTCTTCTCACAAGGATTACATACGTGAAGTACGAAAGCCCTAGCCCTTACCGTTTAAAAGTTATGGTCAAGGTTAAAGTTTTTTCAGAAGTACGTAAATCTCCAAGGTCAAGGTCCAAAGGTCAAAGTTGTTGGTATCCAATGTAAGGTGTTGCCTCAAAGAATACATGTGTGAAATATAAAAGTCCTTGTATCTACCGTTCAAAAGTTGTGACCAAGGTTATAATTTTTAAAAAGTAGTTAAAACTCCAAGGTCAAGGTCAAAAGGTGAAAGTTGTTGGTATCCAATGAAAGGTGTTGCCTCAAAGAATACATGTGTGAAATATAAAAGTCCTTGTATCTACCGTTCAAAAGTTGAGACCAAAGTTATAATTTGTAAAAAGTAGTTAAAACTCCAAGGTCAAAAGGTCAAAGTTCTTGGTATAGAATGAAAGGTCTTCTTACAAGAATAAAATATGTGAAGTATAAAAGTCGTAGCCCTTACCGTTCAAAAATTATGGTCAAGGATATAGTTTTTTCATAAGTACGTAAATTTCCAAGGTCAAGGTCAAAAGGTCAAAGTTGTTGGTATTCATTGAAAGGTCTTGTCACAAAAAATAAATATGTGAAATATGAAAGTCCTAGTACCTATCATTCAAAAGTTATGGCCAAAGTAAAAGTTTGGAATTTTTTTAGTAAAAGTAGTTGAAACTCCAAGGTCAAGGTCAAAAGGTCAAATTTGGTGGTACCCAAAGAAAGGTCTTATCACAAGGAATACACATATGAAATTTGAAAATTATTGCTCCACTAAATCAGAAATTATGGGCAAGGTTAAAGTTTTTGTGACGGACGGACAGACTGACGGACAGACAGACGGACAGACGGACAGACGAATGAGATTTAATGTCCCCCTCGCTTTCGCGAAAGCGGGGGACAATAAAATGGTAAATAAAATAACATGAACAATAAAACGTTTCTAATAAATTTACAACTGAATGCTACTTTACATCACTAAAAACAACACTCCATAACCAGCCTGTCATTGTAATTAATATGCAAAATTATAAAGTCCAACCCCCATGCATATAACACTATAAAAAGTACCGTCTACTCCAATGATATCATTAATATATCTAATATTATTGTCAAAAAGTTTTTTACTATAAAAGGTTTTCCCTCCAATATGTATATTAGGGTTATAAAACAATGAACAGTCCACATTTACATCAAAATTACTACAAATTTTATCCAAATCAATCCAGGATTTGAACACATCAATCCAGAATTTATTTTTTTAAGTTTTTTGTAAGTTGAGTGATGTATTCAATTCCACAGGATGTATAAATTTATACATGTTCATATTTTTTATGAAATTTTCTCACCCTTTATTTGTATAAACCAGATGTCTAATTCAAAATAATTTCACTGAAGCAATGAAAGAATATAAATTTATCATTTTCAGTCCTCCATATTCATAGCTTTTGATAATGACATCTTTCTTAACTCTGTGTGTTGAATTATTCCATAAGAATGAAAAGAAGAGTTTTTCTAATTTTTTACAATAAGCATTATATGGAATAGGGATTGATATAAGTAAATGATTTAATATCGGTAAAGCCAAAGTCTTTACAACAGTAAGTTTTCCTATTGGTGTTACAAATCTTTTTCCCCACTGACTAAGAATGGATTTGATTTGCACTAGCTTCGGTTGGTAATTTATTTCAGGCACTTTTTATAAGTCAACATCAAAATCTTATCCTAGCAAGGTAAATCTACTAGTTGTTCCCCAATTAAGTTGGTAATTTGGGATTAAAACCTCATCACTGTATTTTTGGATCCAATCCACACAGTGTGTGTTTTTGAGTAATTAACATCAGTTCTCTGTAATATAATATTAAAGAGTGTCCTATATAAAGACTATAGGTGGGTAAATTTTGGACAGTGCTTCCTTGGTTTCCATAGCAACGGCCTTGAAATATTTTGCCATGGCGAAAATGACCTAATTGTCATCACCATGCAAAATAATTCCATGCTTCCTAAACATAGAAAAGTTGAGAACGTAACATGGGTCTCATTTTATAGCTAACTAATCAAAGTTTCTTGGCATGTAAATTTTATTCAATTTAACTCAAGGTTTTTAATATAATACAGATCAATTTACACGAAGATTGTCATAAAATGATTACAAAGGTACCTATTTCTTCACGTGCACAGAAATTTTTGCAGGCAATTTCAACTTATGAAAAAGGTTTTTTCAGTAAGATAGAACTTAGATCTAAAAGATACAAAAAGATTTGAGGTGGGTAAATCAGTTAAATGTTGTTTTCCATTCGCCTGAAATCATCACTTTTCATGAAAATTGACCAAGAGTTATTTCCTTTTGCTGACTCTTTTGCACTGAAGACAAAAAATGGTTTACTCTCCTGTCAAAAGAAGTTTCTAACAACATGCAAGTAAGTAATTTATTTATTTATAGTGACATGTGTACAATTAAATTCTTTTGTTTACAGACTGTATAAAATAACAATCAACACCCGGCCCATTGGGCCTTTATGCCACTTTAAACACAAAATTGAAATACAATATATAAAGAAAATAAGGAGCACAACGTTAAGAGAATAACAAAAAAGTGCATGAAAAATAAACATAATTGTGATAAATATATATCTATACATTTTGTATGGTAAGATTGGTAGTGTCTGTTATAAGGATTATTGGTAGATGAAAATGAAATTGAAATACATTATTATTTTCTGAACATGTCTTCGCATAAATGAAAAGTACAAGTACTTTGTCACCTGTCTAGGATAATTTGAAATAAGTACACATATGAATCCATATCTGACCACCCCATTTGATTAATGCCAGTGTTTTCAAAAAGTTTTGATCGATATTCAGAGAATAAGGACAATGCAGTAAAAAATGAATTTCGTCTTCTACATTATTTCTAAAACAAAGTGTGCAAATTCGATCCTCAACAGATTCACCATGATTTCTACCGGTTTCTATTCGTAAAGGTAAAGTGCCACATCTAAATTGTGCTAAAATTGAACGTAAACATTTAGGCATATCAAGTGCAACATAATTTTCCCTACCAAACATTGTTTTAAAATTAACATAAGTCCGCAGTTTGGGAATGCTTAAAATCTCATTGTTCCAAAGGTTTGAGTAATAATTGTATATTTTTGATTGAACCATATTTATATCTACTATAAGCTTTGACTCGAAATAGTAATCCAACTCTAGTTGGTGTAATATATCTTTCAAATCACTGCACCAGTTATTCTTACACTTATTGTAATCAACTTCAAAAACAATTCTTGTAATACGATCATTGCTAAAGGATAAAACTCTATTCCAATATCTGATTACATTTATCCAACGTCTGTATTGACTTGGAATCCATCCAGTGTCTCCATAAATCCCCAATGTAGGAGCAAAACGGTGAACCCCAATAAAATAACGAATAGCTCTGTTCTGAATATATTAACTATAGGCTGGAATCTTTTGTAACCCCAGACACTGGATGCATAATCCAAAACAGGTATGACACAAGAGTAGAATAGTTTTTCATAAGCATTAAACCTTAAATCTTTATTACTATGAATCGAAGATATAATTTTCCCTAGTGCACGTCCCCCTGCTTTAGCAATATTTTCTGCATTTTTCATGAAATTACCAGTGTGCGTAAATGTTATACCTAATACTTATAATTTTCAACTGTTTCTAACTTATTTAGTCCAATAGTGAATTCAAAATTGGCTGCCCTTGACTTAGTTTTATTAAAATGTACACACTTAGATGTATTAGTGTTTATAAGTACTCTCCAACGTCTACACCAACTATGTAGTTTATCTAACATACTTTGTAAATCTTCTGGAGACTTGGCTATCAAAGCGATATCATCTGCATATAATAAGATGGACAATTTTCGATCAACTAGTTCTATGCCTAAATTAAGATTAGACATGTAGCAAAACAGACACCAAGAAAATATACAATGAGATTGATTGATTGATTGTATACAGTTTAACGTCCCTCTCCAGAATATTTCACTGATATGGAGACGTCACCATTGCCGGTGAAGGGCTGCAAATTTAGGCCTATGCTCGGCACTCAGGGCCTTTGAGCAGGGAGGGATCTTTTTCGTGCCACACCTGCTGTGTCACGGGGCCTCGGTTTATACGGTCTCATCCGAAGGACCGCCCCATTTAGTCGCCTTTTACGACAAGTAAGGGGGTACTGAGGACCTATTCTAACCCGGATCCCCACGGGAATATACAATGAGAAATGATGTTTAAGTTGTGAGTGACAAAGTAAGTCATCAATTAATTAATGAAAATGAAAGAGACAGGTCTTGTGAAATATTGGAACAAAATTTATGAAGTCTGACTAGAGGGATTCCATCTATTCTAAAAACCCATACGTACATAATGATGCAAATGGAAGAAAACATTAAAAAGCAGTGGATACAGCCACCGGGAAATCAGTAGGAATGGATCTACATTAGGCACAGGTAAAAAAAAATGTAGAAATTTGTGTTTACTTTAGAAAGCAAATTAACTTACTCTTGAAAATCATATAACTATTAATTAGGAGGAGAATGTAATAGAAGATGTAACTTAAGTTTGTGTGTATGAAATGAAAAAATTAATATGTGTTTCGGGTACAGACTACATTGTTGTGAAGTGTGTGTGTGTGTTTTAATTGGGGGGGGGGGTAAAAAATATTTTGGGAAGTGTGTATAAATTAGAGACGGACGTAAACACATGCATATTATAAGGCTCTATTCAGATTGACTGTGAAAAAAACCCCATAATTTTTAATTAACTTTAGCAATATATAACGTTACACACTTTAATAAAATACATGTATAAAATGATATGCCCTAGCTGGTAGGTATGTATTCATGCAAATTTATTTCATTTTAATAATTAATAATAAATTTATTTTTAGATGTACTATACAGTTCAAACTATGAAAAGATAACATTGAGAATTCATTTTCAGTAAAAAGCAGGTGAGAATTTTTTTTAAATATTAAAATTATCTGGTAAGCATGGTAAGGAAATAAACATTCATCATAATTTAATGCTAATAACTACATGTACGTGCCACAGCAAAATTAAATCTTTTATTAATTTCATCATTTTTTCTTATAAAGTCTTGGGATAAAGTAATTAAAAAAAAAAGAATCAAAATTGGTTGTGGAACCTACTATGATTGTATTGTTACATTTTAGAACTGTGACACAGGAGCATCACTTGTGAAAGGTTACAAATGTAATGAAGGATATATGAGCAACTGTAAGTAGACTGTTACATAATTTAATTCAATTTTCTCAACAGAGTCAACACATGATGTATGTTTTAATAAAAAAAAATTTTCAAAGAGGTTTTAGAATTTTTTTGGTTCTATTTATTAAAAGAAATATACTCTTACCATACTTGATTCACAAGCAAATTTAAAATTAATTGTGGGTACACCTTATAACTTACAAGTATTCAATCAAAATTTGTTCAGGAAAGTTTTTCTTGTATTTACAAATTCATAAATTGAATATGTATTAAACTATTATGCAACTGTTCTTGGATACATGTATATATGAAATAGTATGAATATCCCTAACATACATAATGCATATATGTATGATTTATGCAAGAAAGTTGCATATAAGGCCTGTAAATAACTATAAATAGAGGAACCCTAAATAGAAATACTAATATCCAGTTTACAGCAATGAACTATATAGTTGCAAGTGATTAGGAAATAATCTTTGTTTTTATGTTTTTATCTTTTTTTTTAACACAAAGGTAATATACCAGAAACAGGAGGCAGTTACAAAATTAATAAACGCAGACAGAAAACTTGCAAGTGATCCTGCATGAGAACTTAACACCAGACAGTATTGTTACCAAACAGTATTCTTTTGGAGGGAATTCTGTTTAAAGAAATTGGAGATCAGAAGTTTTGAAGTTTGTGATGGTAAATTCACTAAATTGTTTAGGTTGCTTTTATTTTCCATTTCTTATACTTAAAATATTTTTGAGGTATTTTTTTCAAGGTTTAAATACTAACAATTGGTTTAGAATTAAATATATAATAGTGAAAAATATATCAATTTTGTTTTCACATGAAAAAATGTTGTAGATAAATAATGAATTTAAATTTCGGTATAGATGTATGTTTTTTTTATTCCAGGGAAAACGTAGAAGAGGTTATTTCAAGTGTCACTTTTTAAACCCATTTTCTTCACTGGACAGCCATAACACCACATACAGCAAAACTCGTTAAGTACAAACACGGATATTGTGAATTTACGGATAAAGCGAAGTCATCTTGGATCCCCAACTATATAAATTAAACACATTCCTTATACAGTTATAACAAATTACGGATATAGCAAAGTAACTTCGAAGGTCCCCATGCCTTTGTTATAACTAAGTTTAATTACTGTAACAGTGAACATCTGATGTTAAAAAAAATGGTAACATTAAATCTAGCTGTTTCATCAAAATTGCTATGTAACAGATTTTTTTTTGTTTAATACATATTTTGACATATAAATACACATTTTAGATAATGTTCAGAATGAACATTTTCTTGATTAATAATTTGAAAAAAAAAACTGTATTAATATAAAAGCTGTTATATATACATGTACTGTAGATCACATAATTTTTGCAATTATTTTACCTTATTTTCACAACATTGTCATTGACTCTTTTTTAAATAGACACATTTTTCACAAATTGACGTCAATACTCTTTTTAATCTCAAAAAATACTATTTTATGTGAGAATTAATTTTCTGAGAGCACAAAGTCTTGTTTAATAGTGGGAAAATAATGTTCTCGTGAATAAAACTGATAAACAGAATACACTTGAGTAAGTGTATGTTTACAGATTGTTAGTGATAAATTAATGATTTTTTCAATGTGTTGTTAGTTTTATAGTCAATTTAAATTCAGCACCTTTTCTCTGTTTTGTATCTAGTATTTGAAAATATTGATTACTGGGCAAAGTTCCTGTGAAAGGTTATCAGTATGTTGTTGGTGTTGCAAGGTCTTAAAGATGCATATTAGTATGTGCCAGTCTAGAATTTTCTTGTTTTTCCTCAAGATAATAGCATTAAGCCAATCTTAGAATCTTATTTTGCTTGGTTTCACTGTGTAACTGTGGAAACCGTAAAAGTTATTTATAGAATGATTTTGCTAACACTTATTTCTTTGAGATCAAATATTTTATTGTTTTTCTTAAGTTGTTATTAAATTTTGGTCAAGTTACGCCTAGAATTAGTGAATACTTTGCATTTTTCAGTATTTAAATTGGCTTTCAAATATACTCATATTTACGACTGACTTACATGTACAAATAATTTTCTAAACATTTTCTGTGTAGCATAAAATTAAAACAAGGTGTGTAGTTTTTGTGAGAATAATTTGTTGGTTTTTCTTAGATTTTATTAAATGTTCAGAAGAGATTACAAAAAGCCAAATGTCTCAATTTTTCAAAAATTTCTGGCTGTTTCCATAGCAACCAAGATACCTTGCAACCAAATTTTATTTGATATTTTTATTTTTGGTATCAAGTATTACTAATGGGAAAGTTTCATCAGAATCAGTGCATGACAAAGAAGTTTAATTGTTTATAGAAAATGGCTATCAAAGAGCTAATTTTTGCTAGATTTTGAGTTATCTGCCCTTTGTAAGGGGTCATTGAGAAACAATACTAAAACAATTTATTTTGATTTATTTTAATTAGTAGCTTTTAAAAAAATAAAAAACCATTTATTATTCATTTGATTTCTCTGTTTGGAAAAGAAGTTTTATTAAACAACTAGTGTCTGGTAAAATTTTGAAAAAGAAACAAATTATTTGGCAAAATGCCAATTTTGGAAGGTAAAAATATTTTAAACAAATAAAATACCCGCTCTACTTTTTATAAAAGTTCAATAACATTATTATAGTGTTTTTAAAATTTCAGTTGATTTTTTCTCATATTGCTTGCAATTCTTGATAGACCTCTAGAAAAACAGGGTAAAAATGCCCATTTTCGAAATGTTAGAATTTGGTCATCTTTGAGCCACCAAATGAAGAATTTGCTGTGACATTTAGAATTTTTTTTATTTGTGTAATATATTGCTCCATATGTTCTGTTCATATAATGTATTATTTATCTTATAAAAATAAAGATGATTATACTATATGAAATGAATTATACAGTATTTTTATGTGTGAAATGGGCATAAATGGGGCTAAAATCTATTTTTGTCCGTTATCATGGCAACCAAGGTGGTAACCTTAATTTTGAATGTTGATTATGTCATACTGTATGGGCATTAATCACCTGAAAAAGTTTCATTGAAATCGCCCATGGTGTGTGCCACAGCCCTACAGTAAGATTTTGGTCCTTACAGAGAATTGATGTTAATACATAATCTAGACATAGCCGAAAAAGTGTTCAAGGTTTTCAGTTTTTCTAAAAGAGACTCCTCACTTCCATCAAAATAAGAGAAGTATCATCCGCCAGTTGAGATATCTTTTTATCTATATTTCCAATGGTAATACCTTTTCTTTTTTTATTTTTCCTAATTTATATAGCTAAAATCTCAGCGCATATCAGAAAAATATATGGAGACAAAGGGTCTCCTTGTCTGCATCCCCTTTGAATTTTAATTCCATCAGAAAAGTTACCTCCTTGATGAACCGTAGCTTTAATATCAGTGTAGAAAAGAGTGACCCATTTTCTCATGGAAGAAAATGCTATGTAGATCCGTTTAGGCAACTTCATGAAGCACTTCGTAGATATTCATGGGGGAAAAAGTCTCTATTTAAGCAAAGTAGGCTTGACTTCTTCCTACTGTCAGATTCACTTTTATCAGGATTAGATACATGTACTATAGAACCCAGTTACAGATCAGATCACTCTATTATTTCTCTCTCGCTAATATTTAATGACTTTAAGAGAGGTCGCGGTTTGTGGAAATTTAATAACTCATTGCTTTATGATGAAAAGTACTTGAACTGTATCAAGGATGTTATTTTACAGGTCAAAAAACAATATGCAATCTCAGTATACAATTATGACAACATTCACACAGTGCCAGATGAAAATATATTCTTCACTATAAATGATCAACTATTTTTGGAAACCTTACTATTAGAAATAAGGGGTAAAACTATATCTTATTCAGCATATGTCAAAAAGAAGAGAGAAAATGAGGAAAAATTATTGATCGAGGACATCAAATGTATGGAAGAAAATATTTCTTGAAAGTAATTTAGAAGAACTACATGATAAAAAACAAGAATTAGAAAAAAAAATAGAAAGCACAAGTTACAAGCTAATTACATAAGAAATAGAGCAAGATGGATTGAGGAAGGGGAAAAGCCCACAAGCTACTTTTGCAAACTGGAGTCTAGAAATTTTACAAGTAAAATTATATCAAGATTAGAATTAGATAATGGCGAGGTTATTCATGATCAGTCACATATCTTGAAAGATTAAATCTTTCTATGAAAATTTATGCACCATTAAAGAAGAAAATACAAACTTTTACAATTTTCATCAAGTGATATCTTTTCAAAACCCCTGGTAATGCATGCTGATTTTTTATAAACGGAAATCTGATGGCGCTGTAATCTTAAATTAGAAATATCTTGAAACTTTTTAGTAGATAAGATATGTTGCCTATGTCCTTATTTGTTGTTGACGACTAAGACATCGGTTTCGCAGGTTAACAAACAATAATGGTTTTTGGTGTCGTTTAAAATACGTATTTTTCTTTAAATTATATGAGTTTTCATCATTTGATACCTTTTCAAAACCCCTGGTAATGCATGCTGAATGTTTGTCTGCGAACTTCTGATGTCACTATGATCTTGATTTAAAAATTTCTTGAAAAATTATCAGGTAAGGTATGTTGCGTATGTCCTTTTATGCATTTTGTTCTCTAAAAACACTTTCTAACGCTCCTTACATATATCTTTGAAAACTTACATTGTTGTATATGTATTTTCAAAAGATATATTCATAAAAAATGCAGTATCTTAGTTTGCTTTTAAAATCGGTGACGGTTACAAAAGCTATGACCCTAACTTACAGAATCTATGAGATAAGATTGGATCATTACTGATATCGTTGTACTTGACATACTTTGCCCATTATGTCAGTACTATTTGAGGCTGCTTTTATATGAAATCATTCTTCTCACCTCGGCTGACTACGGTACCTACATCATTTAATGTCATCGGCCGAGGTGTGCCAAATGAAATGAAATAAAACAATTTCGTATGACCATATTAATTGCAGACATTAATTCACAACTACAATAGTACATGTAATATTTGATAGGTGAAATTAATATACATTCAGAAAGAAAGTCCCTTGTTATCTATAATAAAGAAATATTTTTCTTGAGTTTATTATGCTAACATACATGTATGGTGAATAAAAGTATTGTACAGCTGATGCAAAATAGAAGTAGAATCTTACAGACGGTTGGTTTAAAAGGTTAACGTACCAGAAAACAGTCGCGCTTGTCACAAGAACCAACAGTACGATAGAATTCATGGTCATGTGTGATGTTTCTCATTAGACTTGTCATAAATACATGTACCGATAAAACGTGAGAAGGTTAAGTAGTCCATAGTATTCTTGACTCTTATATTAAATAAACAGACGTTTGATCAGTAAATTTTGAATTGAATAAATATTTCTATCAGCATGGAGGAAGATCCAGGATGTTGCATTTTGGTTGGGGGATGAAAGTATTTTAGAGACATGAGGTCTGATTGTCACCGGTAGGTCCATTGCAAAGCCTTTGTTAGAGTCAGGGGGCAAAGTCTCCGGGAGTGAAACATTGAGATAACGAAGAGTATTGAAGCTCAAATGTCCATTCAAACGATACCAAGCAAAAACAAAATACACGAACATCCCTCTTTAACATCGGAGGTGGGATCAGGCCCTTAGAACATGAAAGATCTTAAGCTTAAGTCAAAAACTTTACCTAGTGCTGAAATTTTGTAGAAGACAAATAATTCAAAATGAAAATGTTATTTTATATTGCACTTCCAAAAAGCTGTTATCTAAAAATGTAAATATTCTGTTGAGAATTAATAAACATTTTACAGTTGATTAAAAATTTGACTTAAGTCTAAGTGTGTTTCATGATCCAGGGGCCAGGTGTCATAAAGGAATGAGCATGATCTATGCCGACTGATCTCACACGCTGTGTGCTCTTTGTCATGATTAAAGAAACGGGAAAATTCGAATACAAATCAGTGTGTAAACTAGAGGTACCATGAGCAATGAGCTCACTAAATGATATCCGTTCCTACCATATCATGATAATGATTGATTGATTGATTGTACTCGTATCTTGTTTTACGTCTCATTCGAAAAAAAAATTCATTCATATAGAGACGTCACCAAATCCGGAGGAAGGACTTCAAATTTTGACCTTTACTTAGCACTCAGGTCCTTTGAGAAGTGACAGTTCTTTATAATGCCAACGTCTGTCGTGACTTGGGGCCTCGGTTTTTAATGTCTCCTCTGAAGGACCCCCAATTTTCACTTCAAAATGCCAAGTGCTTGGCGAAAGAAGCATTGCTATCCATTATTGTTATAAAATAAAAAAAAATGATTATATTGGCAAAGTTCTGGGAGACCCGAAATGAATGTCTGATCAAAAAGTAAAATAGGAGGTACACAGTGGCAATTTGTAATAAAGATTCAGGTGTATAAGACAAGTAGTAGATAAGAGAGCTACACCCTACAATGTTATAGAAAGAATGTCAGTGTTTTGATATAGGAAACCCAAAATATGTGTCTGATCAAAACGTAAAATAGGAGGTCACAATGGCATATGAAACAAGATTCTGTGAAAGTATCATTAAATTGCATTCATTGGTATAAGAGGACTTGCGAATCCCCATCACTTTACACCCCCACTTTTCAAGCCGAGGGGGGGGGGGGTGTTAAGATATTTGCCTAACAGGTAGTATGAAAAAAACGTCCATCAATATTTGACTGAATTATGGCATATATGTATTTGCCGACAAGATCATTGTACTAGTATTGAAGTTTGCGCCCGAGGGTGACAACCTCATAAGAGAAGTTGTGGATAGGAAATGGGGACCCCAAAAAGTAATAGGAGGACGGACAGATGGACGGACATCCCGAGCTTTTCGAGCTGTGGGGGGTTAAATAACGCATCAGATCCACTTAGTTTTATACATTAAATAACAAAAATACCTATGTTTTGCATTGGGGACCCGAAATGAGTGTCAGATCAAATCTTTTATAGGAGGTGCACAATGTCATAATGTAATGAAAAAAAACTGTGTAATAAGTATCATTAAATTTCATTCAGTGGTATAGGATGAGTTGCGGATAAAAAAAGGCCGTGCATGTTTGCAATGGGAAACCCAAAATATGTGTCCGATCAAAAAACAAAATTGGAGGTGCACAACGCACTATATAACAATCACTATATAACAAAGATTCTGTAAAAGTCTCATTAAATTTTATTTCGTGGTAAAAGAGGAGTTGCGGATAAGTAATGGGTACTCTAAAGCGTAACAGACGGACGGACGTACGGACACCCCGAACACTACATATGTTCGTGTAAGTTTACAACGGTCGTCTAACAAAGTGTACATTAAAATCAATAAAAATGATACAAAAACATCTTATAGATTTTAATATCAATTCTCTGTAAGGACCAAAATCTTACTGTAGGGCTGTGGCACACACCATGGGCGATTTCAATGAAACTTTTTCAGGTGATTAATGCCCATACAGTATGACATAATCAACATTCAAAATTAAGGTTACCACCTTGGTTGCCATGGTAACGGACAAAAATAGATTTTAGCCCCATTTATGCCCATTTCACACATAAAAATACTGTATAATTCATTTCATATAGTATAATCATCTTTATTTTTATAAGATAAATAATACATTATATGAACAGAACATATGGAGCAATATATTACACAAATAAAAAAAAATTCTAAATGTCACAGCAAATTCTTCATTTGGTGGCTCAAAGATGACCAAATTCTAACATTTCGAAAATGGGCATTTTTACCCTGTTTTTCTAGAGGTCTATCAAGAATTGCAAGCAATATGAGAAAAAATCAACTGAAATTTTAAAAACACTATAATAATGTTATTCAACTTTTATAAAAAGTAGAGCGGGTATTTTATTTGTTTAAAATATTTTTACCTTCGAAAATTGGCATTTTGCCAAATAATTTGTTTCTTTTTCAAAATTTTACCAGACACTAGTTGTTTAATAAAACTTCTTTTCCAAACAGAGAAATCAAATGAATAATAAATGGTTTTTTATTTTTTTAAAAGCTACTAATTAAAATAAATCAAAATTAATTGTTTTAGTATTGTTTCTCAATGACCCCTTACAAAGGGCAGATAACTCAAAATCTAGCAAAAATTAGCTCTTTGATAGCCATTTTCTATAAACAATTAAACTTCTTTGTCATGCACTGATTCTGATGAAACTTTCCCATTAGTAATACTTGATACCAAAAATAAAAATATCAAATAAAATTTGGTTGCAAGGTATCTTGGTTGCTATGGAAACAGCCAGAAATTTTTGAAAAATTGAGACATTTGGCTTTTTGTAATCTCTTCTGAACATTTAATAAAATCTAAGAAAAACCAACAAATTATTCTCACAAAAACTACACACCTTGTTTTAATTTTATGCTACACAGAAAATGTCTAGAAAATTATTTGTACATGTAAGTCAGTCGTAAATATGAGTATATTTGAAAGCCAATTTAAATACTGAAAAATGCAAAGTATTCACTAATTCTAGGCGTAACTTGACCAAAATTTAATAACAACTTAAGAAAAACAATAAAATATTTGATCTCAAAGAAATAAGTGTTAGCAAAATCATTCTATAAATAACTTTTACGGTTTCCACAGTTACACAGTGAAACCAAGCAAAATAAGATTCTAAGATTGGATTAATGCTATTATCTTGAGGAAAAACAAGAAAATTCTAGACTGGCACATACTAATATGCATCTTTAAGACCTTGCAACACCAACAACATACTGATAACCTTTCACAGGAACTTTGCCCAGTAATCAATATTTTCAAATACTAGATACAAAATAGAGAAAAGGTGCTGAATTTAAATTGACTATAAAACTAACAACACATTGAAAAAATCATTAATTTATCACTAACAATCTGTAAACATACACTTACTCAAGTGTATTCTGTTTATCAGTTTTATTCACGAGAACATTATTTTCCCACTATTAAACAAGACTTTGTGCTCTCAGAAAATTAATTCTCACATAAAATAGTATTTTTTGAGATTAAAAAGAGTATTGACGTCAATTTGTGAAAAATGTGTCTATTTAAAAAAGAGTCAATGACAATGTTGTGAAAATAAGGTAAAATAATTGCAAAAATTAGGTGATCTACAGTACATGTATATATAACAGCTTTTATATTAATACAGGTTTTTTTTTCAAATTATTAATCAAGAAAATGTTCATTCTGAACATTATCTAAAATGTGTATTTATATGTCAAAATATGTATTAAACAAAAAAAAATCTGTTACATAGCAATTTTGTTGAAACAGCTAGATTTAATGTTACCATTTTTTTTAACATCAGATGTTCACTGTTACAGTAATTAAACTTAGTTATAACAAAGGCATGGGGACCTTCGAAGTTACTTTGCTATATCCGTAATTTGTTATAACTGTATAAGGAATGTGTTTAATTTATATAGTTGGGGATCCAAGATGACTTCGCTTTATCCGTAAATTCACAATATCCGTGTTTGTACTAAACGAGTTTTGCTGTATGTGGTGTTATGGCTGTCCAGTGAAGAAAATGGGTTTAAAAAGTGACACTTGAAATAACCTCTTCTACGTTTTCCCTGGAATAAAAAAAACATACATCTATACCGAAATTTAAATTCATTATTTATCTACAACATTTTTTCATGTGAAAACAAAATTGATATATTTTTCACTATTATATATTTAATTCTAAACCAATTGTTAGTATTTACACCTTGAAAAAAATACCTCAAAAATATTTTAAGTATAAGAAATGGAAAATAAAAGCAACCTAAACAATTTAGTGAATTTACCATCACAAACTTCAAAACTTCTGATCTCCAATTTCTTTAAACAGAATTCCCTCCAAAAGAATACTGTTTGGTAACAATACTGTCTGGTGTTAAGTTCTCATGCAGGATCACTTGCAAGTTTTCTGTCTGCGTTTATTAATTTTGTAACTGCCTCCTGTTTCTGGTATATTACCGCATATTTGAGTTCATCTCATAATATGCGTCGTTATCTAAGCTCTATATATCCTTTGATTATATGTCATCATTCACCTCCTTTTTGTGAAAAATTAATAAATGAGATAAGCCGGAATTTATTTATCCATCCATGCAGTGTCAGTACGTAGTTACGAGGTTTACGGGTTATCTCCCCTTTTCTATGCATCAATGAAAGTGAAAGGTGGGTGATGAAAGTATCCGATTTATTTTTCTGTATTATGAAATATTTTTTAATAATTTCCAGTTTTTAAAGTTAAGTTTCTGGCAAAGAATTAACATGGATTATCTTATCAACATTGATATTGCTCGATGGCAAATATTTCATTGGATTGAAACAGATGGATTTGCCTCCCGTCCATACTTTAAACACTGGCACATGGTACAAGATACACAAGTATGGTAATAATAACCAACTTCATCAGTATATTTTGAATGAGGAAAAACGTACTTAGTGAAATATTATTTAAACAAAATGAGCTAATCTAAAAATAGGTTTGAAATTCAACTTTATTCGGTCCGTGTTATTCAAGGTCATTGGTCAAACATCCGTACACATGGTAGCCTATATTTAGATACTTAGTTCCCTTGGCCTATCTTTAGGGGGTTTAGAAATGGGAATATGCATAGTTATAATTCTTACAATATGGGGATGGGTTATTTTGTAACTTCGGGCTTGTTGTATTTATCAGTTTATCAGTCAAAATATTTTGTGACATAAAAAACTTTTCCTTAAAACAGTGAATAAATAGAAAACATACAGATTGAAAATAAATTAAAGTTTGATAAAGCTATTGTATCATGTCTTTAGAAATGTTATTTACCCTGATTCACATAGGAACAGAACTCTAATTAAAGGATATAAATTTTCAATCAAGGCCATTCAACCTAAACAATGGTCCAAAGAGAGGCTTGGAAGGTATAGAATTGCAACAAAGGCAGTAATCAATTGTGAAATAAAATAATTTGAAGTAAAATAAAGAACAAATTGTGGTGCTTTTGAATGTTAATTGTTATATTACAATTAATGCATTTTTATGTATATGAATTTAACATGAAATAAGATGTGTATTTGTTTATACATATTTACAGTTGTACATGTACACATGCTATGACAAAACTCAAGGTAAGTAAATATGAATGATGACTAAATAGATTTTGAGTAATCAGTTGCACGGAAGCATTGCAATGAACAATTCAGGCTGTTAAAGCTGGGGGCATAGGTTCTATGCACCCAAGTTGAATTGTACATTGTCTGTCAAATCTACATATTAATAGTTATATTAGGACCAGCAGCATCCTCATCTATTCGGATATCTCTTCTCTTAGGGGGCTTGAAAAGGGGGACAGCTTCAGACTCAACCAGAATAATAGCAATGTGCATAGTAATTTAGGGCCTCAATGGTTCACTAGTTGATATAGATAGGATTTCCCGAATTTTATTTTAATTAAGTACATGTAGATATCTATTGTCTAGCAAGTCTAGCTATTATTTTGCTGGTTAATATATGTATATATAAGTCTTCAGATTAAGTAAGAGGGGGGTCAAAGGCTTGTTTCACATATATATTCTGTGTTGACATTTTGATTTGGTTCAAGTTATAAATAAAGGAAATAAATGAAGGTCAGGCTGTTTGAACATTCGGAAGCCGTCTTCAGTGTATGTGAACATAATTATGAATTTTTCTAACAGGGCCTGTACCTTATTTGAGCAGGTTTGTTGATATCATGATAACACAATAAAGACACATACATTTAATGCCTTCTCACCCCTTAACTGCATAAAGGCCTTGTATCTTATATAGTTGTGTTTAGTAAATGAAAAGTTTTGTACTATCTTAAGTTAACATGAAAATCAGGTAAACTTATTTTACTCAATTCATTATATACACTATTCCAAAAATGTCGATAATTCACACAGAGATAAATTTCAGCACGGGCTTTTATTTCCCGTCAATGTTCTTTAAGACTTATACAAGAAAAATCTTTAGGTATTTAAATATAATTCTACAAATAAAAGACTATTATAAATAAATAATAATAATTGATAGGCTAATCTTGTCAAAATTATTAGGAAATTAACATTTATTCCTTTGAGTTATCTTTCTCATCAGGGAAAGTGAACCTCAAAATAGGAAATGCAACTTCAAGTCCCTGAACTTTTACCAGTTTTAATCAAGTAATTCAGTTTCAGAAAGGGATGAGGGACAAATTACAGAGTTCTTTAGGTGCTAAAGTCAATGCAGACTCATTTGAATAAGGTTCGCAGTGCTGGTCTTTCTAATAGATGTATTTTCCTTATGGCATATGCTGTATGAATGGTCAAAGTAATAAATAAATAAACAAATAAATAAAATAAAGAGGGTTTATAATGAAACTTCCAGTATAAGGTTTAAAATAGGGCTTAAATTTTTGTCAGTGTTGGCTTTTGCTGTGTCTCTAAGTTATTAGATAAAAAAGGATTTGCTATTTTCACACAGATAAAACTTGCTTCAGTTAAAATTCTATATTCACAGATTTTAAACTCAAAAAGGATAAATTGTTTAGGTAACTTGCTTTATTCATGTGGAGTTATAAGATTTAAAAATAAATAAATAAATAAATAAGATGAAAGAACCGCATAAGGCGAGATTTCCTAACAGCATAGATATACAAATTCGGGGATGGGGGGGGGGGGGGGGTTTTAGATACATTTTATACCACAGGCTAGATTATAATCTGACCCATTTCCTACAATATTTTCTTTTTTATAGTAGGCGCTTACTGTTAGCTTACACATTTGCATATTTTAGGGGCATTTCTTCATTGAAAATATCAGTTCAAACCCAGTTGCCATTCGCAGGTATTAATATGGTATGTGTTTATCCCTCATCTCATGTGAGCAGTTAGCAGAATTATTTTCTGTTTACACATTTATCTTGTATGGGATCAAGATGCATTAGTCGGTGCATAATTGCATATGTACATGTAAATTACATCCATGCATCAGCTATTGGGTACAAATACAGGTTACTCCTACATGTATAAGAGCCCCAGTTAACGGCCCTATGCTCCTTATGTACCTCGGAGCCAAGTCAAAAGTATCTCGTTGTGAACCTCTAGCATGCTGGAGTAAAATATAGGTTAGCTAGGGGATATAAATACAAATCCACAAGTGAGTAGGAGTTAACTTTTCATAGTGCTAAGATTAAATAAACTTCGACAGCATTTTAGGGTATTATAGAAAGGATAGGTTTACACTAATTTAGCATATTAATTTTCATGCTCTCTATCATAAAGCTATTTTTTACAGCCTTAAAAATAATTTTGAAGTTTATAAGTTTAATAACCCATTCCACAGCATATTTTTGCAGGAGGAAAGGGGGAGGGGTCCCTCCCCAAAATTCCCAACGTAGGAAGCTTAAGGTGTAGTACGATCATGCCTATTTGATAGAGTATTAGCTGGAAAGGGATTTAGAATGAAGTTTTTAGTCATAGGTGCCTTACATGTCTGGTGCAGTCCATCCACATTAACAAATGCTTAGGGGTAAATACAAAGTACATGTACCCTATTGTGTTTCTTGGCTTCAAAGGTAAATAGTATATACAAGATTTAATCAATTTTACATGGTCTTCGGAAGAGCTTGGATTAAAAAATAAAGTAGTACTTAGATAAGCTCATTTCTACAGAACTGGCAAGATACGTTACAAAATATCACAAAATATGTTCTGCACTTGACAGAGTTGGAATATGAACACTTAAAATTATTATACAATACAGGAACAACTTAATCATCCTTAAGGGGGGGGGGGGGGGGGGTAGAGAGTATAGGTGCTCATCTCATTCATCTTGTTTGTAATCTTTGCAGGAAAGTATATTACAAATTTTTCTTTCAAATTACCTAAAAATGAATAAGAAATAAAATTCAAATGAATAAACCAATAAATAAAAAAGGAGGGATAAATCTAGTTAAGACATATTTTCCACTTTGTATTCTTACATTAGTCCAGTTAGTTCTTTCTTTCTGACTGAGTAAAATAGCTGGATATTAATAATAGAAATAGAGACCCAAAGCAATACAACTTCGAAAGATATAAAATCAGGGAAAAGGGGGGGGGGTAAGGCACGGTAAATTTGAAGGGTAACCAGATTTATTTTAATGCAGCATAAATCTACAGTGGGTTGGATATGAGAGAGAGTGATGTTCACGACGGATGGGTTGCTGAGGGTTTTGAGTAGGCTAGGAGTCCATGGTGGGTGATTAAATTGAAGTTGCCTACCCCCACCAGGTGGCGGTGGGCACCTACGGTGCCCATGTGGCGAAATCGTCACCTTCAATTTAACCATTGAACTGTTGATTTTGTTGACTTTTTGTGGTTGATGTTGATATAAGTGATGATTGATGTTGATATATGTGATGTTGACTTTGAAAATTATATCTTATATAATGTAAATCTAAAGCAAAATAATATAATTAAAAGACAATTTGTGTTGAAATGTGTCCGTAGCACGAATGAGGTCAACCCAGCGTGCTACTTTTCCCGTCAGGGAGGGCACAACTTATGTTGATGTTGGGGGTATGCCATTTTGCCGGCTGCCCCACTGTTGTGTAGACCACTGTGGACAATACCTGCCAACTCGAATAAAACATTAAACTTAAATACTTAGCATTTGTTTATTATATATAGGTCTTTGATAATACCGCATATTTGAGTTCATCTCATAATATGCGTCGTTATCTAAGCTCTATATATCCTTTGATTATATGTCATCATTCACCTCCTTTTTGTGAAAAATTAATAAATGAGATAAGCCGGAATTTATTTATCCATCCATGCAGTGTCAGTACGTAGTTACGAGGTTTACGGGTTATCTCCCCTTTTCTATGCATCAATGAAAGTGAAAGGTGGGTGATGAAAGTATCCGATTTATTTTTCTGTATTATGAAATACCCTCCCACCTCAACCCTTGAGCTAGGTGTTAAGTATTACTCTTTCTCCTTTTGTTTGTTTAATTTACGTATACATTGTTTTTCATGGGTTAGGTATAGCCAATTTATTAAAGTTATGGAAATTTTATTGAGAATCTTTTTCTGCTGTGTGGTTTTGTTTTTGTCTTTTCAGGTATTAAGAGATTTCGTTGAAGGAGACTGACGGTGCTGATCAGGATTGCCTGCTATTTCCGTTTTCTAGGACCTTTGGAATGATCTCTGACCAAATACCATGCGTGACAGGTGTCAACTTGGCGATTTATCCATGATTTCAAGGAGCTCGGGGAAAGACAGTAGACTATACTTCACAGTGGTCGTATTGGCGAAATCGTCACCTTCAATTTAACCATTGAACTGTTGATTTTGTTGACTTTTTGTGGTTGATGTTGATATAAGTGATGATTGATGTTGATATATGTGATGTTGACTTTGAAAATTATATCTTATATAATGTAAATCTAAAGCAAAATAATATAATTAAAAGACAATTTGTGTTGAAATGTGTCCGTAGCACGAATGAGGTCAACCCAGCGTGCTACTTTTCCCGTCAGGGAGGGCACAACTTATGTTGATGTTGGGGGTATGCCATTTTGCCGGCTGCCCCACTGTTGTGTAGACCACTGTGGACAATACCTGCCAACTCGAATAAAACATTAAACTTAAATACTTAGCATTTGTTTATTATATATAGGTCTTTGATAATACCTTTGTGTTAAAAAAAAAGATAAAAACATAAAAACAAAGATTATTTCCTAATCACTTGCAACTATATAGTTCATTGCTGTAAACTGGATATTAGTATTTCTATTTAGGGTTCCTCTATTTATAGTTATTTACAGGCCTTATATGCAACTTTCTTGCATAAATCATACATATATGCATTATGTATGTTAGGGATATTCATACTATTTCATATATACATGTATCCAAGAACAGTTGCATAATAGTTTAATACATATTCAATTTATGAATTTGTAAATACAAGAAAAACTTTCCTGAACAAATTTTGATTGAATACTTGTAAGTTATAAGGTGTACCCACAATTAATTTTAAATTTGCTTGTGAATCAAGTATGGTAAGAGTATATTTCTTTTAATAAATAGAACCAAAAAAATTCTAAAACCTCTTTGAAAATTTTTTTTTATTAAAACATACATCATGTGTTGACTCTGTTGAGAAAATTGAATTAAATTATGTAACAGTCTACTTACAGTTGCTCATATATCCTTCATTACATTTGTAACCTTTCACAAGTGATGCTCCTGTGTCACAGTTCTAAAATGTAACAATACAATCATAGTAGGTTCCACAACCAATTTTGATTCTTTTTTTTTTTAATTACTTTATCCCAAGACTTTATAAGAAAAAATGATGAAATTAATAAAATATTTAATTTTGCTGTGGCACGTACATGTAGTTATTAGCATTAAATTATGATGAATGTTTATTTCCTTACCATGCTTACCAGACAATTTTAATATTTAAAAAAAATTCTCACCTGCTTTTTACTGAAAATGAATTCTCAATGTTATCTTTTCATAGTTTGAACTGTATAGTACATCTAAAAATAAATTTATTATTAATTATTAAAATGAAATAAATTTGCATGAATACATACCTACCAGCTAGGGCATATCATTTTATACATGTATTTTATTAAAGTGTGTAACGTTATATATTGCTAAAGTTAATTAAAAATTATGGGGTTTTTTTCACAGTCAATCTGAATAGAGCCTTATAATATGCATGTGTTTACGTCCGTCTCTAATTTATACACACTTCCCAAAATATTTTTTACCCCCCCCCCCAATTAAAACACACACACACACTTCACAACAATGTAGTCTGTACCCGAAACACATATTAATTTTTTCATTTCATACACACAAACTTAAGTTACATCTTCTATTACATTCTCCTCCTAATTAAGAGTTATATGATTTTCAAGAGTAAGTTAATTTGCTTTCTAAAGTAAACACAAATTTCTACATTTTTTTTACCTGTGCCTAATGTAGATCCATTCCTACTGATTTCCCGGTGGCCGTATCCACTGCTTTTTAATGTTTTCTTCCATTTGCATCATTATGTACGTATGGGTTTTTAGAATAGATGGAATCCCTCTAGTCAGACTTCATAAATTTTGTTCCAATATTTCACAAGACCTGTCTCTTTCATTTTCATTAATTAATTGATGACTTACTTTGTCACTCACAACTTAAACATCATTTCTCATTGTATATTCCCGTGGGGATCCGGGTTAGAATAGGTCCTCAGTACCCCCTTACTTGTCGTAAAAGGCGACTAAATGGGGCGGTCCTTCGGATGAGACCGTATAAACCGAGGCCCCGTGACACAGCAGGTGTGGCACGAAAAAGATCCCTCCCTGCTCAAAGGCCCTGAGTGCCGAGCATAGGCCTAAATTTGCAGCCCTTCACCGGCAATGGTGACGTCTCCATATCAGTGAAATATTCTGGAGAGGGACGTTAAACTGTATACAATCAATCAATCAATCTCATTGTATATTTTCTTGGTGTCTGTTTTGCTACATGTCTAATCTTAATTTAGGCATAGAACTAGTTGATCGAAAATTGTCCATCTTATTATATGCAGATGATATCGCTTTGATAGCCAAGTCTCCAGAAGATTTACAAAGTATGTTAGATAAACTACATAGTTGGTGTAGACGTTGGAGAGTACTTATAAACACTAATACATCTAAGTGTGTACATTTTAATAAAACTAAGTCAAGGGCAGCCAATTTTGAATTCACTATTGGACTAAATAAGTTAGAAACAGTTGAAAATTATAAGTATTAGATATAACATTTACGCACACTGGTAATTTCATGAAAAATGCAGAAAATATTGCTAAAGCAGGGGGACGTGCACTAGGGAAAATTATATCTTCGATTCATAGTAATAAAGATTTAAGGTTTAATGCTTATGAAAAACTATTCTACTCTTGTGTCATACCTGTTTTGGATTATGCATCCAGTGTCTGGGGTTACAAAAGATTCCAGCCTATAGTTAATATTCAGAACAGAGCTATTCGTTATTTTATTGGGGTTCACCGTTTTGCTCCTACATTGGGGATTTATGGAGACACTGGATGGATTCCAAGTCAATACAGACGTTGGATAAATGTAATCAGATATTGGAATAGAGTTTTATCCTTTAGCAATGATCGTATTACAAGAATTGTTTTTGAAGTTGATTACAATAAGTGTAAGAATAACTGGTGCAGTGATTTGAAAGATATATTACACCAACTAGAGTTGGATTACTATTTCGAGTCAAAGCTTATAGTAGATATAAATATGGTTCAATCAAAAATATACAATTATTACTCAAACCGTTGGAACAATGAGATTTTAAGCATTCCCAAACTGCGGACTTATGTTAATTTTAAAACAATGTTTGGTAGGGAAAATTATGTTGCACTTGATATGCCTAAATGTTTACGTTCAATTTTAGCACAATTTAGATGTGGCACTTTACCTTTACGAATAGAAACCGGTAGAAATCATGGTGAATCTGTTGAGGATCGAATTTGCACACTTTGTTTTAGAAATAATGTAGAAGACGAAATTCATTTTTTACTGCATTGTCCTTTATACTCTGAATATCGATCAAAACTTTTTGAAAACACTGGCATTAATCAAATGGGGTGGTCAGATATGGATTCATATGTGTACTTATTTCAAATTATCCTAGACAGGTGACAAAGTACTTGTACTTTTCATTTATGCGAAGACAGTTCTTCATGTTCAGAAAATAATAATGTATTTCAATTTCATTTTCATCTACCAATAATCCTTATAACAGACACTACCAATCTTACCATACAAAATGTATAGATATATATTTATCACAATTATATTTATTTTTCATGCACTTTTTTGTTATTCTCTTAACGTTGTGCTCCTTATTTTCTTTATATATTGTATTTCAATTTTGTGTTTAAAGTGGCATATAGGCCCAATGGGCCGGGTGTTGATTGTTATTTTATACAGTCTGTAAACAAAAGAATTTAATTGTACACATGTCACTATAAATAAATAAATTACTTACTTACATGTTGTTAGAAACTTCTTTTGACAGGAGAGTAAACCATTTTTTGTCTTCAGTGCAAAAGAGTCAGCAAAAGGAAATAACTCTTGGTCAATTTTCATGAAAATTGATGATTTCAGGCGAATGGAAAACAACATTTAACTGATTTACCCACCTCAAATCTTTTGGTATCTTTTAGATCTAAGTTCTATCTTACTGAAAAAACCTTTTTCATAAGTTGAAATTGCCTGCAAAAATTTCTGTGCACGTGAAGAAATAGGTACCTTTGTAATCATTTTATGACAATCTTCGTGTAAATTGATCTGTATTATATTAAAAACCTTGAGTTAAATTGAATAAAATTTATATGCCAAGAAACTTTGATTAGTTAGCTATAAAATGAGACCCATGTTACGTTCTCAACTTTTCTATGTTTAGGAAGCATGAAATTATTTTGCATGGTGATGACAATTAGGTCATTTTCGCCATGGCAAAATATTTCAAGGCCGTTGCTATGGAAACCAAGGAAGCACTGTCCAAAATTTACCCACCTATAGTCTTTATATAGGACACTCTTTAATATTATATTGATAAAATAAAATTCCATGATAGTGCGTGGCCAAGCATTTTTGGTCCTTACAGAGAACTGATGTTAATGCACAATGCTTGAACAATAATTGGGCAACAGAAAGATAATCATCATCAAGCTACGTTTTCTAACCAACAAGATGTTGTCCATGTCCATGAAGGTGAGCATTAGCAACCAGTGTCTGAAATAATAATTAATATTAAGTAATAACAGAGACATAAGATATATTAGTATATAATTAATATCTAATACTGTATATTTTAAACCTTTTTTTCAATTATTTTTGCAAAAAAAAGCACATAAACACATATGTTTATTATTCATTAATGGAAACATCTTTTTGCAGTTTTCCTTTTTAAATGACTTTTGGCATTCTATTGTAAACGTACCCTTTATATGGATTTAGAAGCGAGCTGCATCATTCGGGATACATTAAATGTATTTGTAAGCCATTCAACTATAGATATTTAGAATCTTTGAGCATTAGGAATACAACATTATAATCTGTTGTTTTTTACAATTAACAAATTATAAAAACTAATTACCAACCTGGTGCCAAAATGCGAAGAAATCAACCTTGCTTACCGTACCATCACCTGTAAATTACAACGAAACAAATATTTCAATTTGAGCAGTGTTTTAGGTGCAAGATAAAATTATTTTATACTGAAAAAAAGAAATAAAAAAAATATATAGAAGAAATATGTTTAGATGAAATTTAAAGGTAGTTATTTTTAAGATTTAAATGTCATAAAAAATTGAAGATCGTACTCTGCATGTTTTCCTTCCCAATAATTAAGATAATCACATTAAATGTATTTTTACTCGACATAAAATTCATGTGGAGTCACAATATAAATAATCATAACTACGCATGCAACATATTTATAGCAGTAACAATTGTACCTTTTAGTTTAACAATTTTTTTTATCAAATGTAAATACATGTTTTTAAATATAACACCCAACCCTTCAGAATTAACCACAGTATGCAAATATAGGGAAAACTCCAAAACCTCAGACCAAACAAGAATGACGCAAACTACAATAATATTTATTAAGGTTCCACATTCATCTCCTGGAACGATGTCTAATTCTTTCTGAGTAAAGATTCTTTACTTCAATCATATATGTGGTGGCATTTCTAGATCCAATCTTAATGAAATTAGATCTTCCGTTCGCTCCCCAATGTTCCTCGTGACATATAAAAAAAAATCTCGAGGAGCAAATGGAGGATCTGATTTTATAATTAGACTGATCTAAATCTATTTCGTCAACATGTTAGTACCATCCATATCCATTTTGGCGTAAAGAGCGTCTAAATCTTCACGTCTCAGATGATGGTCACCGTTGGCATCGTAGATATCATACAACGCATGCGCATGGCTTAGCAGTTCTGGAGCTTGAGACCCAACGAAGGAAGTGTACTCATGACGACTTACTTGTCCATCCTCTGAAATGTCGTAAATTATTTGAGATTCTTTGACTAATATAACGCTAAATAGTTATTTCAAACAAAAGATTCTATTAATGTACAATTTTGTTTAAACAACTACTGTAAACGTATTACTTTAGCGGTGTATTCTATTTAGCGATTTTGGCAGAAAACAGAGTCCGCGAATTCAAGTACATCGCTAACTGACTTGTATTTAAGGAATGTTTTTAAGTTTTGTGTGAGTTATTGGTGTGTGAATCACTCAGACTTGTCACGTAGGCATTTTTCATGAAGCGCGCTAGCGCTTCATGAAAAATATGCCTACGTGCAAGTCTGTGTGATTCTCACACCAATAATTCACACTAAACTTAAAAACATTCCTTATATTTACATTTTACATGTTTGGAATCATCGAAAATATACTCAATATTTAAATTTATCGCTGCCCTATATTGTTATACTTTTACGTTTTGTAACGTTCTCTGTATCTCTTTTTGAAAAATTTATCGATGTGTAAACTCTTGACATTTTACTCACAAAATATACTAATTCTTATAATTCCAATATGAATTTTTAAAAATAAAATTATTTCTCTTTGAGGCCTCCATACATATTTTAAATAATTTATCGAGATGAATTTCGATAGTGACGTCTCGACATAAACAACAACTCTCATAGTGAAACCTATATTGTAAATAAAATATACGTTTTACTAACGTCTCTGTAGCTCTATTGTGACGTCACGTCAACGCACGTTTCTCCGTGTATATTTCTACGCGTGAGTATACACGAAAATGATTTTCAAATCAATTTCACAGTTGGCTTAGTAGAAAAACACAGCGAATGTAAATATATTAACTTATATCACTAGCAAATTCAGACAGCGCTAAATCAAATCTACGCTAACTTGTTGAAAATTGAATTTCCGCCAAACATCGTAGACGCTAAATGTAATACATTTACAGTATATAGCAATATGCACGTGATGACATAATGTAATAGAATTTGTTCGACTTACTGTTGGAATCGTAGTAAGCAAATGCATCATGTAGTTCCGCCAATGAGAAGACGTCATTGTTGTCATGGTTATTAACGGTCCAGAGTTCTGTATATGCTGCTGATATTGAGCTTCTGTCAATTCACTATGTCCATGTCCATGGTTCT
This sequence comes from Saccostrea cuccullata, assembly GCF_032062105.1. Taxonomy (NCBI): domain Eukaryota; kingdom Metazoa; phylum Mollusca; class Bivalvia; order Ostreida; family Ostreidae; genus Saccostrea; species Saccostrea cuccullata. The sequence goes on from NW_026941708.1 coordinate 96,101, forward strand.
GACTGTAGGTAGACACAAAATACACAGTATACATTTTTAATTTTTTATGTACAGGTTTCTGCTAGCAGGAATGTTTTTTGGCGTCGTTTACAGTACATATGCCTATCCCTCTTATAAAATAGATAACATGTATGTTATTTTCTAAAAGCTACTTGAATATTATTTTTTATAAACGACATTATTAAATACGTATTTTCAAAAGATTTTTTTTAAAAAGTTGCAGTATCTTAATTTGCTTTGAAAGTCGGTGACAGCTACAAAAGCTATGTCCTTAACTCAGAGAATCTCTTAGATAAGATTGATCACTATTTATAACGTTGAACTTGACATATTTTGCCAATTAAACGTGTTAAAATGTCACTTTCTGACCACTTCTAATATTAGCATATTAGTACTGGTTCAAATTCTTCATATAAGTGCTTTACGTCAACAATTATTTAATGAAATAAAACAATAAGTTCGACCACCTCTACTATCTTTGATAATGATTATGTTGAATTGCAGACATTCTATTTGATGTGTGAATAAATAGACATTTACAAAGAAAGCTGTACCTTCTTATCTATAATAAAGAAATCTTCCTAACTTTGATATGCTAGCATAAATGTATGTTGAATAAAATTATTTTGTACCTGATGCAAAATAGAGGTAGAATATTTCAGACGGTTGGTTTAAAAGGTCGACGTACCTGAAAACAGTCGCGCTTGTCGCAAGAACCAACAGTACGATAGAATGCATGGTCATATGTGGTGTTTAAGTTAACATATTCGATGAATTTTTAATATCATTTTAATAGATAATTATAATTATGTATTTTCATAAAATATTACTTATTTGGGAAAACAAAAAGAGATAACTCTAAAATGTTGGTAAAATTTGTGTTTTTCACCATAGAAATCAAAGGAAAATATTTTTAAAACATCTCCCCCCCCCTGTCAAAAAAAACTTTTTACAGGTAATATGGAATGTTATTTCCCAAATTCATACCAAAGCTTTTTGCGTGACACGGGGGGACATATGTTTATTGATAAAAAACGATAAAAATGCTCATTTTCCACCAATTTCAAAGCAATTTACAATTCAAACATATTTTATTGATATATCTATGTTTTATTTATTTGCCTGAAACAAATGAAAAGATATAAGGAACATTTAATCATATTCAAGACTATTCAAAATATGCTTGAAACTCAGATTTCAATGGAAAATATCGTCTACCCCCTCTTTTTAAGAGCTAGAATTAAGGACAATTTACTGTTTAGCGCTGGTATGAAGACAATTTATCAATTATCATTGAACTGTTCTTTGTATTAAACAAAGATTTTATGGCCAAATTGCTATTTATATTGAATTAAATGGTTCCAAAATGTAGGCGGGAATCGAGAGTTATCGTGTGTATTTCTATTGACCTTTACTCGGTATTCAGGGCCTTTGAGCAGTGAGAAATCTTCATCGTGCAAACGTCTGTCGTGACACGGGTCCACGTATTTTTAATGTCTCCTCTGAAGGACCCGCAATTTCACTTCAAAGTTCCGAGTACATGGCGAAAAAACCGTTGCTACCCATTTTTATGGAATAAAAAATGATTATAATGGCAAAGCCCATGCTTCACTCGAAATAAATGTCAGATCAAAAAGTAAAATAGGATGTACACTATGACATTTTTTAATATAGAATCTGTGAAAGTATCATGAAATTTGATTCAGTGGTATAATAGAAGTTGCAGATAAGAGATGTGAACTCTACAATAGAAAGAATACCAGTGATTGATATGGGAAACCCAAAGGATATGCCAGATCAAAAAGTAAAATAGGAGGTGACAATGGCATATGTTACAAGATTCTGAAAAAGTCTCATTAAATTTACTTCAGTGGTATTCGAGGACTTGCTAATTCAGTGGTATTCGAGGACTAGCTAATCCTTATAACTATACACCTCTCCCACTTTTCAAGCGGGTTTGGGGGGGTTAATATTGGCCAAATAAATAGTATGAAAAACGTCTATCAACATTTGACTTAATTATAGTATTGTGTATCTGCTGACAAGATCATTGTATTGACCATAGAATCTGCAAAATGATGTTTTTAAAAGAGACTTTGATATTAATGTTTATTTCAATGACCATTCACATCAAAAACATTGATTTTATTATATTCCTGGGGTGTTAATCGCCTCCTTCTTCTTTTAAGGTGAAATATCCCTTTGCTCCAAATTTCACCAATATTTTTTTGAAATTCCAAACATTGATTTTCACAAACAACAATAGCATTAGATTCAAGTGGAAAATAGTTTAAAGTTTGATGCGTTGCTTACTTTTTCAGAAATGAATATTATGTCTAATCATGATATGAAGAAAATTTGATATGGTAAATAGAAATATCAATAATTTTACCTTGAAATATATGGAGATAACGACCAAAATTCCAGATCAAAAGTTAAGTATGGTTTTATCGGTGTTTTGGTATTGGACATATACTTGTATAAAGAAGGATATGGTGATAACAAACAGTATTCAATATCCAAGTCCATAAAACAATACAAAATAGGAGCAGAACAAACACGGACCTCCAAAACATCAGAGGTGGGATCAGGTGCCATGGCGGAGTGAGCATCCCCTGCCGACCGGTCATACTTGCCTTGTGCTCCTTGTCATGATCGGGAAATAACGGAAAAATCTGTCGTCAATTCAGAGAATAAATAATGGACTAACAATGAGCATGAAAAACGTTAGTCAGCATTTGATTCAATGATAAATTGATTTTGCTGACAAGGTCATTGTATCGACCATAGAACTTACGAAATGATGTCTTTAAACGAGACTGCTGAAATTCTTGTTTCATCAACTTGTTTGTCAATAAATTACCGCGTTGTAGAAATTGTTCATACGTAGAGCATGTTCTTGCGTATCGAATCAACTGAGATATATAAACCCCGTATGCAGGTGATGAAGGTATATTGCTGCATAAGTAAAGGAAGTTGACAATAGAAAAGTTATAGTCAGCACGTTTAGCATAAAGCTTGCTTGTAAGATTACCATTAGCGTCTTTTTCAAGTAAAATATCTTAATATGAAACAAATGTGTTCAGAGTTTGTGGTATCTTTTATCTCAAGCTTACCAGGATATACCGTATCGACATAGGAATGGAAATTACCATTGTTAATTGACAGAACGTCGTCGATATATCTAAATATCGAGTTGAAGGCCACAGCAAGTGTTTTCTTCTTTCCACGCATAAGATTTCAAAATAGGTCTGCTAATAATGGGGCGCAATTGATACCCATGGGAATTCCAATAGATTGTTGGAAGACCTGGTCTCCAAAATAACATAGATATTCTTGATCAGAAATTCAAGCATCTTTTTATGTCAACTTCAGACTACTTGTGTGTACAATCAGAATGCTTTTTAGCAAAATAATTTTGCAAATTATTCCACCTGTGTTTTTTAGGTCCATGTTTGCTCTGATCCTATTTTGTATTGTTTTATTGACTTTGATATTGAATACTGTTCGTTATCGCCATATCCATACATTCCTCTATTAAAGCATTGCCTTTGGCTATTTTTATTTAATGCCAGTAACTTACATCCGTTAACTACCCTGCTCTCTTTTTATGCTATTTCACGGCTGTTTATCGAAAATTAGAGTAGTCTTTAAATTAAAATTTGATAATTAGTATGCCAATGAAATCTGAATATAATATAAGGACATAATCTCAGACCTAGTGTAATATCAGAGGATTAAGTTTGAACTCTAGTGCAGCTAGGCGTTTCGGGCTTTAATTTCAATTTTTTTTAAATTTATAAGTACATATTTTATTTTACTCTACATATGAAGTGGAAAAGACTCGTTTTGCAAACTTCTACATTTTTACATATTCAAATGTTGTGACCTTTGTGATTTCTTTTATCATTGTGTGAGGTTTCATAAGGTCAGATTTGCGCATTTAAAATTAACACACATTTCTTTCAATTACAGCCTGTCACAATCAATATTTAATTATAATTTTTTTTTTACATTATGTTTATCATGTTTATGGTTTTTATTTTATTTACCCTTTACTGGACCTCTATACTTTTGTTACCTTATAGAACCTCAGTTAAGTTTTGCAGGCATTGGTCAGTTACGACCTATTGTATTATGAGGTATTTAAATCGCTGCATAGCTGACCAAGTAGCCGGGGTCCACGTTTTCATAGATTTTTTACATGCCATGCTTGAGGTACAGTCCAAGATGAGTAGATAGATACTTTTTTCAACGGTAACCATATTTCTCCATAAGGGGTAAGTTTGTTTTTTATTTTATATGTAAGTTTTTGTAGGATTAAACTCTGCCTTTTTACTCACAAACTGAATAAAAGTGCGAAGCACAGTTTTTAAAACGTAAATTCTGAAAAAAGAACGTTTAATTCTTATAATTCCAATTACAATTTTTTTTTAATTATTAAGATTATTTCTCTTTGAGATACAATTCGTTATTTTGTAATGTTTTTGTATATACAAGATTAATATTTAAAATCCAACTTAAAATGTCAAAACTATCAATAAATAAACTTATAAAAACATTGCTACGCATTTTCTCCAGAATAATTGCTTGACCATGGTATTCTCGACAAGTCATAGCAGACCGATGACGTCCTCGATGCTCTGGTTTAAAGATTAGGGAGAGTATTCTGTAGGATGTAAATATATGATTTTGATGCTGATAAGGCGTCTGAGGTATGTTTCTTTTCCTTATCACAACAATACAAACTGAGCTGATATATGACAGCATGATCAGCCAGCGACTTTTTTTAAAATTCACACTCGTGATCCTTCAGTGACATAAACTTTAACCGTAATAGTCAGTCCTGTTTTTCTCCTTTTCATTCATTCATTCATATTTATTTTGTAATTAATTTAGCTGACTAATCTGTTTTCATTGTTTTTTCAAGAAAGTAGATTGAAAAATTCATCGATGTTGTCAAAACACAGGGAATCAATAAATAAAATTAAGATTGGAATTATTGAGTAATACATTTAAAACGTAGAACTATTTAAGAACTTGAGATAAGTAATGTTTTTGTTACTATTTACGTATACAGCTTTTGCTGGGTAGAGTTACTCATGCGTTTATTGTTCTATTTTTGTGCAATGTACTGAGTTATATACGCACGTAGGCTATTTTGTTTTGCCGCTTATAAAGTCGGTGTTGTGGGTTTAATGGTTAAAACCACTTTTGCTCAGATATTGTGTATTCTTAACGTTGTTTTATAATAGTGTTCGGTTAGAATTACCGGGACTGTTTGTATGGTGTGCCATTAGTGCAATTGTAGTCAATGGTGACTTGAGTTTTTCTTTTTGTATACGTAACATGTGACTCAAAAAAATGTTATTTAATTTAAAGGTTCCTGATGTAATCCAACATTTATCTAGCCATGTGTGTGTTGGCGACGACCTTACCAGACCGGGATACCCACTGGGAGCCAGTTGGCGGGAGTCCGTCGTGAAACGGGGCGTGTCTGCGTGGACAACAAAGTGCTAAGATACGATTGAGGATAAATAGAGACTTAAATATCTTTTATTGTAGATAATAGTTGTACAAATATGTTGTAAATATTGTTTTTATTGATTTTATATATATAGATAAAAAATTGTAAATAGAAAAAAAAATCTTGTTGTGTCTGACTGGACAGAGCACGACAGCTGTCGTGACACAGAATGGATCGTTTAGTTTTCCTTTGTGCCTTTTTTGGAGTAGCCTTCTCAGCCCAGTACGTTGATGACACTTTATAACTGATGTGCAGAGATTCATGACTCAAAATAATATGAACACATACTTTTTCATTAGATAACTTTGTTATTTTAACGCACTTGCATGAATGCAGTTTTTATATCAATCTTAATCTATTACATGTATATAAGCCCATCCTTTTTTTTTAACATTTTTTCTTATTCCTTAATAAAATTGTATGCATATCATAAATTTGACATATGTGAAGTAACCCTGCTTAAGGACTTTCATTTGTTGTTTAACTTTTTTTACAGGATAGATTTTCGCCCTTACAACCAGTCTGCTCTGGCTCTTTTCCATGGATCAGTATACAATTATTTAATGCCTGAGCAGTCAATAGACCAGAATATTTTTCACAAGGTGCAGGGAACAGCTCAGTGTGTTCTATTGCCCGAGGCCCGCGGCCGAGGGCAATAGAACACACTGAGCTGTTCCCTGCACCGAGGGAAAAATTTTGTGGTCTTTTGACTGTTCAGGCATTAAATAATTGTTTTATTACCTAATTTTATTTTCCGTATTAAGTGTTGAAAATTGTATATTCAGTACATAAGGTTCCCGTACCATATTGTTAATTTTTACCTAGATACGGTGCATCTGTAATATTAATTAAAGATTGATTGTATAGACTATTGTTTACATTCCTATCGAAAATTTTTCACTCTTATGGAGACGCCACCACTTCCCGGTGGAGAGGGGCCTTTTTCGTGCCAGCAGAGCACCTACTGCTACACGGGACCTCGGTTGACAGGTCTCACGCGAAGGACCAGTCTCCACATCCCACAGTGTATTAATTAAAAGTAACTCTCATTAAATAAAATATCCGACCTTTGACATCAAACAATTTTTAAAACCAATGCAGAAAAATCGAATAAGATAATTTTTTACCATGTTTGTGCAGTGTTACAAACAACTAAATTCGAAACCTGGATCGTTTTTGACAAAATACGTCACCGTTCAATATAACGCGCAGTCTATTGACCGGTCAATAGAACGCACATTCTATTGACCGGTCAATAGATCGGTTTGAAAAGATAAGGAAAACTGAAAACACATCCAGAATAGATGAAAATATTAAATCTCTAATAAAACAACAAAATTCACTTGATTAGGTAATAAATACTAATAATGATGGAGTCTTCTCTCGCCAGGAATTGGACAAAGAATTTGTCAAATATGACATCAACGGTAAGAACTCATTTTCACCATTTTTTCATCAAGTCATATCTTCTAGATCAAAGTACAATATGCTGGAATGGTATCAATAATTTCTCATCAATTGATTTATAATCACAACAGTAAAAAGCTGTTAAAAGTAAGCTTGTATAATAGAAAATACATGTAGATATTTCTAATAATACTCATGTCTAAATGAAAACTAAAATTAATTTTTATAACAATTATTACTATGAGATGTAATGTCTCTGGTTCAAATAAAACATAAAGTATGCAAAGAAAATAAATTTGATGACCTTTCAACTGAGTATAATTTTCAGGAATTTCTATAAAACTCTATTTAGGTTCCAAAGAGTCATAGTTATTGTCTCGCACTATGTTTTTGTTTAAATCCAAGATGCCAAAATGTGCATGGTAAATACAAAATTGTTCCTTCATTAAGTATCCATTGAAAGTTTTAACACATTGCTATGTTTTTTGAGAAAATTAATCATCAAAATAAAAAAAACGTTATTTAGGAACTTTGCTTTAATGGTCATAACAAAAAGAATCAATCATTTTCTTTTCCAGAAATATTTCTATTTTTATATGCATTTAAATGCTTACTTATAATAACTTTCAATTTCTAAATTCATTCTTAAAAATATATATATAAATGTATATCAAAATTTTGAAAACTGTTTACACGAACGTGAAACTTTCTTGTCATATTTTTCAGGTGATGGTCGTGTTTCCCGCCACGAGTACACGGAGTATGTTACAATAAACACCCCATCACTTCGCCAGTTCTCGCATGCGCTGTATGATGATTACGACGTTTCCGGTGATCATCATCTAGACAAGCACGATTATGACATGTACTACGCTAAAGTAGATGCCGATGGTAAATATATTTTATTTCATTTGGAAATTTATACATTCGTTAATTGTGTGGAAGAAAATTTAGTCATAGAGTTGATACGTAATGGTTTTTCTGCAGGGGACGGCTCAGTGACTGAAGATGAATTTTTTAACTACTGGGTTGATGCAAGTTTTACAGAGAGAGAGAGAGAGAGAGAGAGAGAGAGAGAGAGGCAATTATTATAATAACAATAATCATTTAATAGTCTTATTATGAGAAAAATTTAAAGAAGTTCCATGTCATGTCAATAAAATATACTTGCATTAGATCGTTCTTTTTTTAGGGTGATGGATTTGTGGGTTGGTCTGTAGTGTCCATCTTTGATTAATTATCCCTATTCTTTGCTTAATACGAGAACCACATTTTACACTTTTACACCATACGTACATTTCTACAAAGACAGATATATAGTATTTTAATTTAGTGTGACCTTTCCCTTCAAGGACATAAGCAACGTACCTTACCTACTGATTATTTTTAAAGATATTCCTAAATTAAGATTATAGTGTCATCAGGTGTTCATAGACAAAAAAATCAGCATGCATTACCAGGGTTTTTTGAAAGATAACTATTGATGAAAATTCTTAGATGAATTAAAGAAAAGTACATAAAAAATACTAGAAACATATTCTACATGTTTCTTTTATTAAAAAATGGATTAGAAGAAATGTACAACATCATATATAAACATTAAAATATAGCACACAATTCCTTCAAGAATTAGACCTCTTTAACTCCATGGAAATGGACAGAAATGTTCAAGATATGTTGCGTATGACCTTAATAAAGTTTCATTTATAGGCCAAATTATCAAAAAACCTATTTTTCCCTAAAATTTATTTTTGTTGCCGTGCAGAAAATTTTGCTTTTGTACTATCAAATCAGCAGAATGTTTTTTAAGAAAATATATTCTTCTTGTAGCTGTTCATAAGAACTGAACACCTACATGGTTCTCATCTTGGATAAAAGCAACATCACCTGACCTGCGAGAAAAAATACTGTAAAAGGAAAACACGTTTTTAAATTCTATTTATATATGAATTCTAAATAAAGATTACCTTATCTAGATTTAGAATGCTTATAAATACCATAGCCGTGACGTGATCTTCCAAAGTAGTGTCTCATACAATATGTTGAAGGTAGCTTTTATTGTCTGGGGTGTAGGATTAGCCCTCGCCGTACAGTAAGTTGATGTAACAATACAGTGTCAAAGTAATAGTTCAGTATATAAATGTAACAACACAGTAAGTAAATGCAGCAATATACCTTCATCGCCTGCATACAGGATTTATATCTCTCAGTTGATTCGATACGCGAAAGTATGTTCCACATATGAACAATTTCTTTAACGAGTTAAGTTATTGACAAACACGTTTATTAAACAAGAATATCAGCAACTAGTTTAAAGTCATCATTTCGTAGGTTCTAGGGTCAATACAATGACCTTGCCAGCAAAAATAATTTATCATTAAGTAAAATACTGATTGAAGCCTTTCATATTAATAATTAGACCATTATTCATACACTGAATTGGCGACGGATTTTTCCATTATTTCCCGATCATGACAAGGAGCATACGGCGGGTGTGACCGGTCTGCAGGAGATAATCGCTCCTTCATTGCACCTTATCCCACTTGGAGGTAATGAAAAATTAATATCACCTATTCAAATAAGTAATATCACCCATTCGAATAGATGATAACACTTTTTGCCAGTAAATGCCGAAACGGCGCCTCATATGTAACAATACACATGATACAAGTCCAAACAGGCAATTCGGCGATTCATGAATTATATGAAGATAACGGACAGTATTCAAGCTAAAAAACTATCTATATATATATATATCACACAGTAAGTTATTTTGAACATTAAAATATAATTATGTACCAATACAAGTCCAAAACAGGCAATTCGGTAAATCATGAATGATATGGGGATAACGAACAGTATTCAAGCTCAAAAGTCCATTAAACATAAAACAATATAATGTTATATTGTCAGTCCGCGACACATTCATATAATGTAGCGATAAAATGTTAGTCTAAAAGTATAAATAGTAAAGGTTAAATACTATGAAATGAGTTACCGTTAGGATATTACCTATTCAATAGGTTACTGTAGCAATACTGTAAGCTGATATTAAAAGTGAACAAATTATGTAGCAATACCCAACGTGTAGTAAGATCATTTCAATTCAATGAAGTTAATGGAATAATACATATGCGACATTTTACAACCCAGCGAGTCCAAGTAAAGATTCAATGATTCATGAAACAATATACACTGTATATGAAGAAGTCATGAAAGGATTCAGAAAGATAACATATAAGGCAAAATTGGAGGAATCGTGCAAATAGTAAATCTAACAATGGTGATACTGGGTAATTGATCAAATTATACTGATAAATTATAATTGACCAAACTGTATTGGGTAGTTGACGAAATTTAACTGAATACTTGACCAAATTGTACTTGATATTTGACAAAATTAAACTGAATTCTTGGCCAAACTGTAATTAGGTAGTTGACCAAATTGTAATGATTAGGTGAGGAATTTTTCTTAATAATTGACCAAGTTATACTGGGAACTTGACCAAATTATATTGGGTAGTTGACCGAACTGTATTGGGTAGTTGACCAAAGTGTATTGGGTAGTTTAACAAAGTGTATTGGATAATTGACCAAATTATACTGAATAATTGACCAAATTGTACTCGACTGGTAAAATTCAATCCTTCAATGCTGTAATGTTACTTTTGAAATTGATAATACGATAGGTTGTACGTAACTGTCTTATCAAGTCGTGCTATCGTAGGCGAAGAACGTGTCCTGATGTCATGTTCATTCCTATACATTTGTTGTTCCCTGTGGTTGAACCCTTACAAAAATATTATAGATAACTAAGATAACAAAGTATTCACTATTCTTAATTAAAGGATTTTTAATTTAGATTTCATATTATGTTCCTTACTGAAATACATACATGTATTTTTTTTTTATATTAAATAAACATATTTCTTGTTTATCAACATTATTTCCAAATCTTACATCACTGGTAAATGCATTCAAGTAATTAAAATCTTCGAAATCTGAAAAGGTATATGATTTTATAGTTAACTACAGCACAATTTTGATAAAGCATGTAGACCTAGCAATTTATCTTATAATATCTATTAGAACTAAACTCTTGTATTTCCTCATGAATTCCAAGTCTACTTAATCAGATCTACAAATAATGGGCATATTCAGTAATTAAGCTACACGAATTTTGTCCAAAGCTTCTCGTATTTGTTAGTTTTTGTAGATCGTATAGAACAACACACTTGTATAAGCGTCCCCTTTACAATCTACAAAATCACCAATGGATCCAACTTCAACAATTGATGATTCTTTAATAAAAAAAAAAATAAGGAATGCATGCATTTTGCACCCAAAATTGATTTATCCTCTGTTTGTAAGATTTTGTATGCATCTTAAACTCATCAACTGACAGAACTGAAAATTTTGTTATGCTTAGTGTCATCAGCGATGACTCTCTTACTGGTCTATGTATTTCTGTACATGTATTTGAGAATTTTTACGTACCTTCTTTTTGCGAGATAGCTTTATAAAGGGGGCGCTTCTTAAACAATTTCTTTATACATGTGTATTGTTCTATACAATTTGTTTTAAAATGGATTAGGTGAGAAAAAAATTTAGAGGAATTTTGGTAAATAAGAGAAGAAAAAAATTCCCACAAAAACAATGTTTTTTTTTCAGTAGTTATAACCTTTGCCTTCGAGTTTACCCTTCCAGTAAATATAAACGGCACGCCAAATTCACAAAAATGAGCTAAACATAGTTTCACAGTTGAAAAACTAGGTTTATCGACTGTAAACTAAAGTTTACAAACCGTGAACTATAGTTAACGATTCGTTAGCTATAGTTTTCATCTGTAAAACTAAATTTAACGGTAACAATAGATTTTGTTGATAAACATAAATTCACGTCTGTAAACTATAATTTACAATCGTGAATTATAGTTAAAAGTTGTTAATCATAGTTTCACAAATCGTGAAACTATATTTATCAGATCGTTAACTATAGTTAAGAGTTGTAAACCATAGTTTACAAATCGTGAAACTGTATTTATCAGATAATCTATGTTTTGCAATCGCACATGATTGTTTTCAGTGTTAAGTATAGTTTACGGTTCTGAAACATAGATTGTCGCGTTAACTATGGTTTACAGATGTGAAATATAGATTAACGTTGTTAACTCTAGTTTACAGTCCGTAAACTTTAGTTTACAACCGAACCTAGTTTATCGACTGTGAAACTATGTTTAGCGCATTTTGTTAATTTGGCGTGCCATTAATATACATAACTACAGCATGCTCAATTATTTTCAAAAGACTTTTAAGAATTATTATAAGTCATATCACTTTTTAAACCAACAACCGATTAAATGATTAAATTAATATACAAGTAATACATGTTTTTCTAGGGTGGACTTCCGACCATACGACCACTCTGCCGAACTACTTTTCAATGGATCCGACTTCAACCATGATCACGTCTTTTCACGTGATGAACTAGAGCAAGAGTTTCAAAAGTATGACGCAAACGGTAAGCTAAGAATGCGCTATTCAGGACAATTCTCTTAGACTATAGTATATTTTTTAAAAAATAAAAACTTTTTAACAAAATAATAGATTTACTTTAGAAATATTCCAATCAAAATAGGGGATGGCCGTGTTTCCCGCCATGAGTATACAACATACGTAACAACCACTACCCCAGAACTCCATGACTTTGCACATGCACTCTACGATGATTATGATGTTTCCGGGGACCACCATCTTGATCATCATGATTATGACATGTATTACGCCAAACTCGATGCTGACGGTAAGTTTAGGAAGCAATTTCATAAGTCTAGGGGTTTTTTTGTTCACCCAGCTCTCAAAAACCTACATTGGAAAAACACACAATCCCAAAAAATAAAACAAAGGCATAAAATGACTTTCAAAGGACTTGATTTCATTTTTAAAAAAATCTTGTGAAATATATATTCTTTAGCAACATCAAGGTAATAAATGCTTAAAACATATTAGAGAAAACGACATAATTCAAGAGTTTGACCATAATCATCAGTTTCTTGTAATTTTGATATATTGTTTGACAAAAAACCAAGGTGCAGTAGACGCTAAATATAGAAATAACTTATATAGCCTTCATTTATTTCAGTAAAATGTCAACGTTCGAATATTAAACCCATAGTTAAAGGAGAAAAAGGTATTTTTAGAGTAAATGTTTCATTTTGCAGGTGATGGTCAAGTTACACGTACAGAATTCGTGGATTACTGGGTTAAAGTAAGTTTTGAAAGGATAAAAACGAATATTGAAAATATTTCCACCTTTGATTTGTTTTTTAATCTCCCAGTATCTATAGATTTTAATTTAAAATCAATATTTTCGTATTTCCATTGATTTTTATGTAAAAACAATATCTTTCTATTTCACCTATAATGATAGATAAATTCAAATGCATTTTTCTTTCGCTTTTTTTTTCAAAAAAGAAAAATATTCAATGCAATGTTAATCTTCTGTTTCTCTTTGTCAGCTGTTCATAGCCACGGAGCACCTTCACGGACACGGTCATAGTGGTCATGGAAAATAAGCACATTTGAAAGATTAAAATAAAAAAATGTATACATTTGTATAAAAATACGAGCATTTGCCTTATCTTATTCTCGTTTTCTTTGATAACACCACAGTATGTATACCAGGGACGGGGTCAATTACTTTAAAAGGAAATTAAGTTAATTACTTCATTTTGATATTATTATAAATAAGATATGGGTTTCACCATGCAGACATATGATTTGATTAAATAACATTTTTGCAAAAGTAGAATTTACGAAAGTAAATTTGTAAACAAAACGAAAGGATACCAGTTTGATATTGGTATTGTATTATTTTTATTGATCGTTTAAGTAAGGCAAATAAACTTTTGTTTACATAAGAAATATATGAAATAAGAAAAATAATACCTGTAGTTCGAACATTTTATTCACAATAATATGACCCACTTACAGACAAGAAACAACAGCAAGTTGAGGCATCTTAAACCTTCCTAGCTTTGATTTACATTTATACATTTACAATGACGATCTTCTTTGATAAACTATTTTACACAGCTATGTTATCTTGAAAACGATTTTAAAAGAAGAGGAAAAAAAGTCTAGAAGATTTAAAAATAAGACTTTTAGTGTTTATATTTTAGTAAAATAAATGCTACTTAAGAAACTGTAATATTTGTTCGCAAAATAAAATATATCTTACAATGAATCCTAAATATAAACAAACCATTATATACACGATTTGATTAGATAAATACAGAACTAACGTCTAAGAGAAGTTAATTCATTTTTTTATTATAACTGGTAGAATATCACAGACTTTTGAAAAATGAGCGTTTCTATTTGTTCCCAGTCTCAGCCAGTTCAGTCTTCTCCTGAGGCATTGAATTTCGTATATCAATGCATAAAAGACTTGGAAGTGTCAATTTAATTGATATGGTCATAATCAAAATCGTGACGTTATAGATTGCACCTCTATTCAAACACAAAATAGACCAATAGAAAAATTATCTTTGTGGACATTAAATAGAAAAATTATCTTTGTGGACATTGAATTAAGTTCAAAGGTGTGCGAAATATGAGCCACTTATTTGTATGATATTATACTCTTGTATTTTCTTAAATTTCCTCCACAAGCTAAATTTTCTATATATATATCTTTTTTTTAGCTTAACCTGTATGAATTCAGTTACTGTAGAAAACACGACATTTATGTACATTTTAAAAAGTAATCAAGGAAGAAACAGTTTGTTTTGAGTTGATTTACTCAAAACTCCAATGTCTAAAATCTAAATTTCAAGAAGATAAACAATATTAATGCAGTCTTCTAAATTTTCTTTACAAAAAAATCCACATGATTTTATTTTAAGCTGCATGCCAGTAATCATTTCTGACTAGTTTTCCGACAAAACATCAATTTCAACTCATTTCTTAATTGTGTAATGTGAAAGCAATATATGATCGGGTTTAAAATAGAATTGAAATTTGCCGCTGCAAAAGTACCGACAGCAACCGTCTGAGGAGTGGTAGTAAACATGAGAGCTATATTAAACGGTCCAGTGAACAAAAAGAGAGCCAGCAGGATCTTGCTCACTAGTTTCATCGACTTGATGACTCTCTTTCGCTTTACATCCTCCATCTTCCCGGCATCAGAACCACTTGACATATTCATGTATCGTTTTCTTACTTCATGTATTGTTAGGGCGTAGAAAATCAGAGTAAGCAACAAGAAGGTTGAGCTTATAACGCACAAAATTTGTCGTACAATGTGGATATTTTGACCAAAGACGGTTGTATAAAAGCATTTGGATTGATCTCTGACCGGTGAAACAAGCAAAGAAATAAGAGTGCATGTTGTTGCCCAACTTACAATGTAAATGTAATATTTTCGATTGCCGTCAAAGAGTCGTTGTGCCCAGACACTTTCTGAAAGGACGAGGAACCGATGAAAGCTTATTAAGAAAACCTGAAAAAGCGACATGATCAGACTAGTAATACCACCTAAATTTACCATGAGGCACCAAACTATTGCTCCAGAAAATTGGGGGAAAAGTAATCTACTCCCTGCAATGAATGAGCTGTACCCCATCAAGAAGTCGCTTAGGGACAGACCCATAACGAGGTTATAGTTTGTGTTTTGTCGGAGTTCGGAGTTTCTGGCAGATGCCACCATTACCAGAGCATTTAACACCATGACAACAACCCCGACGCCTAGAGTAGCTGCTGGAATTATGGGTGGTAGTGAATTTATGGTAGAAGATGAATCGGTGGTCCATTTGTTTGTGAAATTATCGATTCGGAAGTGATCATCACCAATGCTTGGAACGGTGGATACTTTTTGTTCTACAGACTGGTTTATGTTAATACCTGTGCTTTGCTTTTCTGTTACCTTGGCCCAAATACTGGTAGAGCGGGAATCCTGATAATATTCGTTGATTGTTTCATTTCGTTCCTTATTGGTAGAAGGTTTGGTCCATTTGTATGTTGACTTAGCTGTCTGTTTATCAGTTGTTTGTACTGTTATCTCTTGCACCTCATTCGTTATATTTCCATTTAAATTGTTTCCATGGACTAGCGCTGCGATTGCAAAAAGGGTCGGTGTAACCATCGACTTCTCAAATATCGCCATATTTTGGAAGAATGTTCCAGTGTTAGTAACTGTAAAAATCAGTTACAATTTTCCTTGATTTTAATTTCATTTTTTTAAATTCTAAATTATGAAAATGGATCTTTAAGTAGGTACACGTAGGTATCCTATACATAGCTAAATCTTTTCTCTTTTTTTTTTGGTAATTAAGAATTTCTAGAATTGTTTAAATTAATTTGTCAATTTAGTTGAGCAGTGGAACTACAGTAGAAAATATGGATTAAAGACATGTTATTTTGTAGTAGAATTTGGTTCACATATTCCCATTGATAAATTAACCTTAACCAAATTCTTCAAAAGATATTTAAAGATCAATTTGGTATTTTCAAAAAAAAACTTTAAAAATCTCGTGCTTTTTATTTTATAAATGCATTTTTACATACCTTCAAAGAAGTTATAAAACGGAGTTCCAAGGAAGAAAATCTTTTTCAGAGTTGCATTTGTCTTTGATAGTTCTTCTATCCAACAAAGGTGTTTTGTAGAGAATTCCTTTCTATCTTCTTCATCGCATTGTACTTCATCCTATATATATATATATATATATATATATATATATATATATATATATATATATATATATATATATATATATATATATATATATATATATATATATATATATATATATATATATAATGATAATACATTTCTTTTGTGTGGAGCTGTATAGGGCGGGCTCTCTTTAACAAAACGTAATTGGAAAGGATTTTTTTTTTGTAATTTTTCTTCTCAAAACCAAGAAGGTGTTTTACTTTATCACCCTTACAACCAACCTTTTCTTTTACTTTCTTTAATATGTCATCACGATATTGAGTGCTACGTTTTTCCATCTATAATAATTAATTCGCCTTTCAGGAATCTATTTTCACTATAACGAACACCTCTGGAAGAAGTATACAATTTGAATTTTCTACGTCTCTTGGTTAAAGAATGGGGTTAAAATATTCATAAATCATCAATTTTCTTATCATATATTTTTTCGCAGAAATGTTGCTATTCTTTATTAAAAATACTGCACACTCTGCACAATCTTTTCTTGAAATAAATCTTTAAAATGAACCAGATCTCAACGTACTCGTTGCAATACATTTGCTTGTGTTGATTTCATCAACCTCTTTTAACGTCAGATTTTATTAAATTCTATCATCATAATTTTAATGGAATAGTTGGCTAATATAGCATAAAAATAAAATATCTGCAATCTCATTGAATCGTAGATTAACTGACGTGTTAGTCCTTTGTTTCTATGTAATTGACAGAGAATTATTCCGTCTAAATAGTCAATTTATGCCTCACGGCGGGTGCACGTGATACTGTGCGCAAGGGTTGCTTACTTCTCCTTGACATCTGAATCCACATTTGGATTTTTCGGAAATCCGCTTTTAATGTCCTTTTAACAGATTTGCATTATTTAGAAAAAAATGAGAATTGTCCTACGACTACGACAGAAAATTGAGATAAAAAGTAACATTGACACAAATTTGATAAATAATACTTGTGTACAAGGCAAAATTTGAAAAAAAACAAAATCGCCACAACTGAAAATGGAACTAATTTGAATATTTGATAATCATTTATTCATTTATATTTAGCAAAATGTCTCTTGATTTTAACTTTTTATTGCTTTTCTAAATTTTGTTTGTCATAAAATAATCATAAAAAGACCTTGCAGTGAATGGTAGACTTCACAAGAAGCTACATGTATACATGAAGGTAAAGCATCCTCTAAAATAACTTGTCCATATGTTTACTTCATTTTTAGAAGCCTTATAATGATAAATACAATTTAGGAATTTCATGTTGATATTTTCTGAATAAAAATTAAGTCCTCTAGTTTTTGAAAATGTTTATACCTTTAAATTAATTCATCAATCCATTTCTTCTTCAGTCTTTGTTTTTTAATTATTATTGAAGCAACATAATGGAATATCAAAGTATATCGTAGGAAGTCTTTCTTTTAAATACGAACGGAATTCACATTTGGTTTTAGAATCCCTTCATCATTTGTTCGCCGTGTTAAAAGGAAGAGTTTTCTTATTACAATTATTCTGTTGTAAATGAAAAAGTAATGTCCTCCATTGATGCTATATGTTCCTTTTCAAGAATTGCTTATTTGAAATGATTTTCAAACTATTGTTGGAGACTGTGTTAGTGATAGAAGTATAAAGATACATTGACCACAAATGCAGCTGGTTTATGGTGGATATAGATAAGTAATTGAAATTTAATATTGATTTTAGCACCATTTTCATCTTTCTCACTTTCTCTGTGAAAGGGTATGTTGTACTTATATGCCAGCGTCAAGGTTAAAATCGTAATTTTCCCTCAACATATGTTTTTATCCCAAATTTAATTATTTCGAATCATAACTTTGTGATTAATAAGTCATTTCAACGTACAATAAATCTGTATAAACACATTAATTAAAAACATTTTTATTATTCTTGTATTCCCTTAAAGATATTTTCTAAAATGTCAGACCTTCACTCGGCACTAAGTGATATCGAGCTGGGGCAGTAATATAATCTCATTAAGTACGTATGTATTGTACGTCACCCGCTTGAGCAAGAGCAAGCTCTAGGTACAAACACTCTCTAAAACGATGTAAGCGATTGACAAAGGAGTTGAAGAAACAATGATATTAACATTCTCATTTTAAGTCAAAATTTCAGATTTTTTTTTTGTTAAAACATTGACTTTGTAACTATAAGTTTTTGCCTTATAGTAAACACGACTTGCATAATATTTTTACTGTAAAATAAGTTTGTAAACATGTTTAAGAAGTCTACAATCTATGCAACGTTTATAACTTTTTTTTACAATACTAAACATTATATATTCATATTGTGAAAATATATACGAAAGTTTCGCGTCACAGTTGTCTTTTTTTACGTTTGGTAATTACTTTCCAAAAAATGGCACTTTGTATAATATCTTTTTTTTTTATCCGTATCTAAATAGAATATGCCTCCTGAAACTTTTAAGTCCGTGTATATAACCTGTACAGACCAGTTAATCACCACGTAATAATCTATTATGCTTATTTGTTAATTAGAGGTCTTATTATTTTTTTAACAAAAGCTTCATGAAAATATATTCTGCAGTTTTTCTTTTGATACAAAAACATTCATTCAAACACCATTTTCATCTTTCTCACCTTCTCTGTGAGGTTATAATCATTAATTTTTCCCTCTACATGTTTTTATCCCAAATTTGATTCTTTCAAAGCATACTTTCGCGATTAATAATTCATTTCAACATTAATGAATCTATTTGTACGCATTAATTAAAACAATTTCATCATACTTGTATAACAACATATCATAGTTTTTAAAAGCAGAATTTTGAGAAGAAAAAAAAATAAATGAAAAATATCCCTTTCCCAACGCCAAATTCCCACTTTTCTTTAATATATATATGCCGTGTTCGAGACTAGAATATATACCATAGGCAATAGAATAATTGCACTTGTTTTCTTATATAGATGTATCATACTGTAGATTGGCAAATATTCACGATGGCTTTAATTTCGCTACGTGATTTATTAATTTTCCGCGAAATTAAACCCATCGTAAATTTTATTATTTGTTTTTAAAGCTTTTAAATGCTTATATGATATTTAAAATCAATTTCTTGCAGCGTGAAATTAAAACCATCGCAATTGGTACTTTATGAGATATCGTGAAATTTTAACACCGTGGAATTAAAACGACTTACAGTATTTTGTTTGTTTGTGATGAATGTCTTTTTTAAGCTATTTTCTAAAATGTCAGACCTTCACTCAGCACTAGGTGATATGGAGAAGGGGCAGTAATATACTCTTATCAACTGCATATGGAGTGTAAGTCTCCCACTTGATGCAAGAGCAAGCTCTAGGGACAAACAGTTTCTAAAACGATGCGAGCTACATGTATTGATAAAGAAGATGGCGAACCTATGATAATAACAGTTTCGTTTAAAGCCAAAATTTCGAAAATTTTACGGTCGGTACACTGACCTCGTTATTATTTTGTATTAATTTCCGCCTCATACTGAACGCGACTTGCATAATATTTTTACAGTAAAATGGGTCTGTAAATATGAAATTCTTTATTTTCCCTATAGTAACGAAATTCTGAGTAGAGATCACTTACATACATGTAAATTGCACATCCAACTTTCACGGAAACATCCTTTTTGCAGAAATTCATTCAGGTTTATAATGAACAGGTCTAAGTATATCTTAAAAATTGCTAAAGATTTATGAAATATTTAATGGCAAAGCAATTGATAGACAAGCTTTAATCGAAGAAAACAAATATATGACTTGGAAATGTTTTAGAGACATTTATTTGACAAATATATGTACAATATCAAACATTAATAACAATAAGAAATGGAATATGATTTCAAGCAAATTAAACATGTACAAAAACATAAATATCAATTCAAAAAGGATTGCAATCTCCTTAGTTGAATTGTAATTGTTTAAAAGGATGGTGACAAAGATATTAAGTATAAGTAAACTTAATAATACAGACAAGGAAAAATAATAGAAATAAAGATTAAATAAATGAGCAATAAGTCGGATTTTTTGTGAAAAATTAGACACTCAGTGTTAGCAAATTAAAATTGTTCCAGGTCTTTTTCTTGTTTCTTTCAAGAATTATAACAGTGAAATATATAAATAAAGAACAATAATCGTGCTTAAATATCCAAAACAAACAACAACAAAAAACATTACAAACAGTGTTTTAGAAAATTATCAACATTTCTTTCACACAAGAAGAGAAGTGATAAAAAAAAATCCTACAGAACACTTGAAAATTCAGAAAAAGTAAAAAAAAAAATCCCAGTCAATTTAAACATTATAAAAACAATAGCTGAAATGTATGAAGTCAATACGCTGAATAAACCACCTCCCAAGAACATTCTTCACCTCGCCCTTAGGGCTCGGTTAAAGTTGTACTCACCACGTGACATTTGTTTGTTATTTAACGTCCCTCTCAAGGATTGTCCACTCATATGGAGACGCCACTGGTTGCCGGTTAAACCATCTCCTACTGCGACACGGGACCTAGGTTTATACGGTCTCATACACACGAAGGACCGGTCTTCACGTCCCATTATGGGATTTTAACCCTCGACGTAAGACTTCGTACTTTCGTCAAAAACCTCGTGATTTTAATTATTGAATAAAAAAGATCGCTTTTGGTCTTCTGTACAGAAATTGAACTCGTAAATAAAAGAAGTATACTTTGCAAATGTTGTATGTAAACCTCTAAGAAAAGCACTCTATCAACTCCTATTTCTTATAAATGAAATTATATTAAATCAATTTTTTGTTAATTATCCGCCAAAAAGACACATATTCCAATGTTTTATATTAATTAATATGAAGCTCCAATGTGTAAAACTCTTTTTTTTTAATTATAGAACTGAGTTAGATAAACACAGACATTACGTGGATTACTTTTTATTATTACAACAAAATATGGATTTCAATTCGTTTCTCAGTTGGGTAATGTGAGAACAATATATGATCGGGTTCAGAAGGGAGTTTATATTTGCTGCAGCAAAACTTCCAACAATGAAGGGTTGTGGAGTAAAAGGAAACATAAGGCAGACAGCCATGGGTCCCGAAAATACGTACAGGGCCAAAAGGATCATGCTTACCAATTTAATAGATTTCATAACTCGCTTTCGCTTGCGGTCCTCCATTTGTCCTGTAGTTGATGCACTCGACGTACTCATATATCGCCGTTTAACTTGGTATATGGCAAGCAAATAGAAAAATACTATCAGAAACATTTGAGTTGAGGTGAAAGCAGCCATAATCTGTCGCACAGCCTGCATATTGGGACCAAAAACAGTTTTATAGAAACAGTTGGTATGGTCTTCTTCGGGGTTTATCAACAACGAGTAAATGGAAAGCGTTATAACCCACCCAGAGGCATACACGTAATACTTTCGATTGTTATCAAAAAGGCGGTTTGCCCAGGCGTTTTCTGAGAGGACGAGGAATCGATGGAAACTGATGCATAAAGATTGAAAAAGCGACATGTTGATGCTTGTTAGGCCAAGCATATTTGTTGCAATGCACCATTCAATTACTTCAGTTAATGTTGGAAGGATTATTCGAAACCCGTTGAATATCACGCATACCCCCATCAGAAAATCGCTAAGGGACAATCCCATAACGAGGTTGTAGTTGGTATTCTGTCGAAGTTCGCGGTTCCTGACCGATGCTACCATTACCAGAGAATTAAACGTTATTACAACAATACCTACAAGTATAGACACAAAAGGAATGATGTTCGGAATGTCCTCAGTACCAAGAGTACTGTTTGAGAAAGTACTATTTGTCCATTTCTGGATTAAGTTCCGAGATCTGTTGCCTATCACGGGTTCAAGCCACTTTGTTTCAACCATCTCTTTAGACGTGGTATTCTCCGAAAAGTCCCTGGATGTGGTGGATGACTCGATGGTGCTAACTGAGGCAGTTATTGTCCGCTTAGACATATCATTTGAAGTTGTATAGAGAGGTTTATTGGATGGTTGGCTATTTGTTGTGGTCAACAGCGCAAAAATACTTCTAGATAGATTGCTTGAGGTCAGAACTTGTGGCGATCCAGTTATTGTTAAGTTTTCAAATAGGTTCGGCGTCGTTGATATCCATTCGCTTGTCAAACTTATGGAATCTATCATTGTGGTCGTATCAGGGATTACAACTGCTAGGGTACCCAGCACAAATATCGTTGGCGTCATATAATTTAACTTGCCCATTGCAGGACCTATAATGTTTTTGATGGAAAATATTACAGTACCAGAACCTTAAATACCATTCATACGTCTGCACTATCTTTACAGTATAACACGATAAACCTAATGTCCTGGTTTTCCAACAAAAGAGTGGTAAATACATTTTCTAAGTCATTTCTTTTATCTTTCCAAGCAATTATGTATTTGGACAAAAGTATTCCGATATTGAATTATATAATGGAATTTTACCACAAAAGATGCTAATTATGTATCCTATGGGCATACCGACGTGATTTTCTAACAAAGGGAGTATGAAAAAAATTCCAAGATATCACATATTACGTGAACCTGATTCGTTTTCTCATTCGCGTCTTCATAATTACATATTTGCCTAATAATGAATTTGAGATACAAGCAAGTTTTTTTTTTTGGAGTGGGAATAATTGTTATTGCGCAAATTATTTAGCTGATTGACAATGCAGTGCCACATTTTGCTGCTTTTTTTTCGCAGATTCATTTGAATCTTTTTTTGAATCATTTTCCAGGACCATTCATGATAGGTGAGATGCTGATTATATACTCCAGTTTCCTTGTCAATTGTGAGATTACCCTAGTTCATAGCGAGAGATCAATTATAGATTTGAATAAACAATGATAAGCTGAATGACACAAAAAGTCTTAAATCTGCTGTAATGAAACAAAAAAATATTATTTTATGGAGAGACGAGACGTTCCTCAATAATATATATATATTTTTTCCAAGATTTTGTCATTGAAGAATTGCTACTTTAACATGCTTACTTACAAAAAATCGAGATACCTTACCAGGTATTTGTGCGAGATACCAGAGGATGGCATTTCGTATATAATCCTTTAGGAAAAAAACTTAGTTTGCCAAAATCACATTTTTAGTGTTTCAAACTTTTAAAAACAATTAGAAACCGGTTTAGAAATGAGAAAATATTATTATTATAATAAAACTTTTGTCCACCAAAAAAATTTTTCGACAGCACTCTGAGATACACATTATGAAGATATACAAAATAAGCACTTTGGTAAAATTAATTGAACCGGATAAAAACGGATAACAGAAAAAAGGGGGGGCTTTATATATATGATTTTCAGATAAAAAAGTATTGTAACATTAAACAAACAATTAAACATATTCTGACAACCACATAAATTACACATATGAAATTTTTAACATAAATTGCTTTATTTGAAAATAAACCTTATTTTAGGAAAAAAAACTTAGATTGCCAAAGTCACATTTTTAGTGTTTCAAACTTTTAAAAACAATTAGAAACCGGTTTAGAAATGAGAAAGTAATAAAACTTTTGTAAATTTTTCGTGCGTTATGAAGATATACAAAATAGATATTTGGGGAACGTATAGTCTATCATTACAAAAGAATTTCATACAAATATACACTGCATTTTGTCATTAAAATCAATTTTGAGTCATTTGAAATTTTGAAGCTGACATGCTCTATGCTTGCAAGCTATATTTGATTTTCCCTAAAAGTTGGATTCAATAAATTTTCAGAGAATTGTACGATTAAAATTTAAAAGTATTTAGAAGTGTCGCGTCAGTGCGTTGCCACAAAGCGGAGCGAAATGCTAACGTGATCTGTAACTCATCAAGATACAATCACATACCAAAAATCAGCAGAACATCTGTAAACGTTTAAAATTGCAGAAAACCGAGTGAGACATTGTGATAGAAAGACGCTTCCTTTTTAATGAAATATGGAGATAACGAATAGAATTAATTCAATTCAAACGTCCATTGAAACGATAAAAATTGAAAGCAGAAGTTGGATCGGGTGTCATAGAGGAGTAAGCATCCTCTGTCAACCAACAACACAACTTCTTTTGATATATATATGTATCTGTAGCGTTGTTTCTTTTACGAAACTCATTGTATTTAGAATTTTCCCTTTTTCTACCTAAGTTTTATTTGAAAAATTAATGTTAAATATACATTATAAATTCGTCAAGACGTTTTTTTTAATAATTGTGAAATATTAGATAAAAATAGTAATTATACAAATCTAATTCATTCCAGCAGTATACAGTTATTTTATGTTCTAAAGTGGAAACTCGCATATTACGTGTAGCTGTTCAAAATTAATAAATCTGGTAAATTTGCTTTGAATATAAGCAAAGATTCGATAGTTTTTTTTGTACAGTCATTGCTTTTAACGACTTCAAAGTTTATTTTGTTATATTTAATTGAAAACAATGCATTTACATACCTTCAATTAAGGATGTTTCTGAGAAAAATATAATGATTTTTTTTAAAATCTTAATGTCTAAATGTTAGATTTTCAGTCATCTTAAGCAGAGATCCTATCTTAAGCAAGGTTTGCAAGTGCGCAGTATTGTTAAGTATTCATTTGATCTCCTTTATATCTTATCATTTATATGCGTCCATTGAAGACGTGCTTTATTAAGATGCTAATTAATGCATCATATTTATGGAAGAGGCATTATTCAAACTTGTTGGAATATTTATGAAATTATGTTTTCATCTTTAAGTCAGCAATTTCTAAAATGGGGTAAAATATTGACAAACAAGTTGACGAAACAAGAATATCAGCAATCTCGTTTAAAGTCATCACTTCGTAAGTTCTATGGTCGATACAATGACCTTGTCGGCAAATACAATTTATCAATAAGTCAAATGCTGACTGATGTATTCATACTAATTGTTAGTCCATTATTTATATACTGAATTGGCGACGGATTTTTCCTGTTATTTCCCGATCATGACACGGAGCACACGAAGGGTGTGACCGGTCGATAGGGGATGCTCACTTCTCCATGGCACCTGCTCCTGCTTTGTATTGTTTTATGGACTTTTGATCTTGAATACCGTTCTTTATCTCCGTATATTTCATCCTCAGGTCATTTAGACTCAAGTTTGTTCAAATCATGACCCTTTTTGGAGTGGGATAGGGCTTTAACAGGGGCTCAAATTTACTATAGATATTATAGAAAAAATATTTTTAAAAATTTTCTTCTGAATAACAGCAAAGACAAGATAAGACATTTTATAATTATAGAAGTATCCTCGGTTGTGTAAATTCAATTTTGATCAACTGAAAATTAAGGTGTGTAGGGTGTGGCCGCAATTAGCGATCAGAGTTTACATAGGAATGGAAATAATCTGTTGAATTCTTCTGCTTAAGAACAACAAAGACAAAGGGGGAAAAACAGGAAAACCATGACTGATAAGGAATCGTCCCGAGGTTTAAGCCCACCGTTTACCTCTATATACTAAACTGATATCTTTTTTCCCTAGCCAATGTTCTCGGATGAGCGAGGTGGCCTCTTGCTATATTTCCTCATATTGAGCAATCTCATATTGAGCTACATGTACGTATCTCTGTTTTTTCTTCTAATATATGATAAAGTAAACTAACACCAATGTAGAGATAAAAAAATGTAATCTATTAAAAATGATGAAACAAATCAAATATATACATGTATGTAACACAAACAAAACATGATAAGCGAACAGACTAAAATGTATTAACACAATACATATCAATATGCTGATTTTATAGTTTTACAAAAAGGCAATATATTCAAAAAATATATACATAACATATAGTATACAGCATTATTTTTGTGTTTTCTTTTAAATGTTCCATTAACTAATGAAACCCAAGTGAGTGAACTATAACGTCTATCTTATCACAAAAATAGAAGAATATGTTCAACTACAAGAGTTTAATTTCTACGTTCGTAGAATGTTGTGTTCAATTGATATTATTATTCAACTCTTTTCCATTTAACTCTGTCGTTGTCACCATTACGTACATACACATTCAAAGGCCCGCGTGGCGCAATGGTTAGAGCGTCTGCTCTAGAGTGGCGAAGTAATGAGTCAATCCTTACGTCGCGGGTTTGAATCCAACTGTGGGACGTGGAGACCGGTCCTTCGGATGAGACCGTATATAAACCGAGGCCCTGTGTCGCAGTAGGTGCTGGCACGAAAAAGATTCACTATTCAAAGGCCCTGAGTGCCGAGCATAGGACAACATTTGTATCCCTCAACTGGTGGTGGCGTCTCTATATGAGGGAACAATTCTCGAGAAGGACATTAAACAACATACAATTAATCAATCAATCATAAAATTTTAATGAATTTTTTAACTTATCTCCGTATTTGCTGCAAAGGTATATATGCACATATTGTCGCTAATGTTTTGTGGTAATAACTATTTTATTTAATATTTTAAAAGAAAATTTAACTTTTTTTCAATTCAACACCATCGTCTCAAGCATTAGGTACATGAACATTTTTAGGGCTTTATTGATTTTTTAACTTAAAAACTCTTTGTTATTTCCATATTTTATCGATAAGATTTGTTGCAGGCTGCAAAGGTACCGGTATACAATTGTCGGTAGTGATACACCTTTGGTAATATCTAATTTATTTACGAATTAAACAAAAGATCTTGTTACTATACAAATCATAAATAAAGTTAACAATGTCATCGTAAAAGTTAAGAGAATATTCTCGTAAGTCTTTAGAGTAGGTTGTCATCTTTTAAAACTTGAACAGGTAATGGACAACGCAGATCTTTTGATTATTGACAAGAAATAATCGTAAATCGAGATGGGATTCACATATTCAATCATATTACTTTTTACCTTTACAGCAAAATATGGATTTCAATTCGTTTCTCAGTTGGGTAATGTGAGAACAATATGTGATCGGGTTCAGAAGGGAGTTGACATTGGCTGCTGCAAAGCTAGCAACAACGATAGATCGGGGGGTAGTAGAAAAAAAGGAGCAAATAAGCATCGGTCCAGAAAATAAGACAAGGGCCAAAACAATCATGCTCACCAACTTAGTAGCTTTCATAATTCGCTTTTTCTTGCGGTCTTCCATTTGTCCTGTACTGGAGACACTCGAAGTACCCATGTATCGTCGTCGTACTTGGTATATAGCAAGCGAATAAAAAATTGCTATCAGAAACATGAAAAATGAAATGCAAACGCACGTTATGATCGTACACCCAACATATTTGGACCAAAAATAGTTCTGTAGAAACAGTTTATTCGATCATCCTCCGGGTATATAAAAGAAGAGTAAATAGTGAATGATGTAACCCACCCTGAGATACACAAGTAATATTTTCGATTGTTATCGAAAACGTGTTTTGTCCAGTCATTTTCTGAGAGGACAGATATCGATGAAGGCTGATGCATAAAGTTTGAAAAAGTGACATGTTCATACCCACCAAAGCAAAAACATTCTGATAAAAATGTCATTAATAAACGTTTTCTTACACATAATAAAAGGGTTTAAAATTATGATATGAAATTTTTTTGTTATATTTAAAGTTTACATATTTTGTTTGCCCAATTCTCCTAAACATCGGTAGCACGCATTTTTTACGCGTCTGGTGTTATTTTTTTTTCGATTTATCTCCCACTTAATTAAACGGGTCGTAGACATTATTTCACTAAAATATTTATGGTAAAGTTTTGTATGAATCTTTATCAAACGTGAGCAATCAAATCTGACCACAAGGTCATCTTTATTCCTTGACAATTACATAAAATATGTTTACATCTACTCCAGTTTTCGAAAGCTATGTTATGTTTGCCCTTAAAATATCGAGAAGCTATCTTTGTTGTCATATACTATTTTTGAGTATGCGTATAAATTAAGTGCACTCAGCACTATAATTTATTGATGGTACGTTGTGTTCATAACAGTCCGGCATATTTTCTTCCTTAAACTCTTCTTACATTAGCAATGGCTGGATCATCTTTTGGAATATGATTGGTGGTGTTATGTGCAAGGCTTTTATCCTTGGGGACCAGGTATGAGAGTAAAAAAATAAAACAAGGTTTTTTTCTCTCTCTCTCAAAACAAAAAACCTTTTTAAAGAGTGGGAATCTATGCTTTACTTTTTTATATTTAAGACTGTTAATGCATTTATTATAGCAAATAACTAACATGAGAGGTCCTTGGTTCACCTGTTTTTACTCAATGTGGTACATTTGTAATTGTATAAATTATAGAAAAGGCACATCGGATATCATATGTGATGCGGCATGAGCACGACACTTGGTTAAAGAAATCAACATATGTATTACTACAAAGGGAGCAAATTTCGGTAATTATAGGAGACCAACCAACTTGCAAAGGAATTTAGTAACACTTACATGTAACAGTAAAAAACCAATTATTTTGTTAGACCTTTGTTTTTGTACTGTATTTTACTACGCAATATTCTGTCTACCTGACCACGGAGGCTGTGCTAAAGGGGTCATTTACTCCTTCTAGGCACCTGATCCCACCTCTGACTGGAATTTCAAGGGTCCGGGCCCTTTTTGCTGGTATTGTTTTGTTGTGAGGTGTGTTGTATTTGTATTGTTTCATCGTGTATATTAAGTAACAAAGTTTCTTGAACATTCCAGAGTGGTCAACATGTTCGGTCATTTTTCCTAGAACATTCTTGAACTTTGTGTATGTCCATAACTTTCCAGTAATATCATGTACTTACAACTTCTAGAATTTTCTAGATTTATAGTACTGTATAAATACCCTGTCAATTCGATGCATAAACAATACTTTGTCGTATAAGCACTATTGAGATATAACTGGGATATATATTTTCACTGGGACATTGTGTGCAGTAACGTTTCACTCTGATGTATGTATTTTTAGATTCTTGCTAAGTTTGTACTTTATGTTTTATATACTTATTATATATTACTGTAAATAAATTAAAGTTTAAATTGTGTTATTGATCTTTGCTGGCATGTAGGGTTATTCTGACCCATAACAGAAAGCTCGTCCGGGATAAAGAATTTCTTGCACTTTTGCAGTTTATTGTCAGAATTTTGTTTATTGAACCGTTAAATTTGATTATAAGCCAGCAGAAATCAACATGGTGTTTTCGGTCACAGACTTTCTTAGTTCACCAAGTGTTCAGGTTTTTGATACGTTAAAAAAGGATGACTTGATCGCATTAGGTTTGCATTTTGGGTTAGATGTTAAATCCTCTCAGAGAAAGCAAGACATTAGAATTTCTGCAAACAAACTAGTAGAAGAAAACGTCTTTGAAAAATACGATCTTCCAGAATATACAGTTAAATCAGAGTTAGGCATTTATAAAATGGCAGAATATCAGTTTCAATTAGAGTTAGAGAAAATGCGATTTGAAAGAGAAGAACGAGAGCGTGAACGAAAATTTGAATTAGACAAATTAGAAAGACAAGAGTACTTTGAGTTAGAGAAATTAAGATTACAGCACCAACCAGAACCGTCATTTGTCAAGAATGAATTTGACGCAGCAAAAAATATTAGGTTACCGAAATTTCAAGAAAAAGTAGACAAATATTTTCCCCAATTCGAAAAAGTTGCAGAGAACTTAAATGGCCACAACACGTTTGGTCAACAATGTTACAAAGTGTACTGGTTGGCAAAGCAGCTGAGGTATACTCTGCACTAGGGGTAGGTGAAAGTTCAGACTATGAGAATCAAAGCAGCAATATTAAAAGCATATGAATTAGTACCTGAAGCATATAGACAAAAATTCAGAAAGTATAGGAAGTTTGATAATCAAACATTTGTTGAATTTTCACGAGAGACAGACGATTTACTCGATCACTGGTTTAGATCTAAGAAACTTGATAAAATTGCTAATTTGTAGTTCCTGGTAGAAAGTTTATGTGTTTCTCAAGATTTGAAAACACATTTATGTAAGAATGTGAAAACTCGTAGGCAGCAGTCATATCTGATACTTATTCATAAAAAGAATTTTATATCAAGATCTCAGACTAGGTAATTCTACCAATTCAGACACATATAGGGAAACCATCACAAGGTGGTTTTAAATTCTTCTGCTTGTAAGAAAAAAGGTCATCTGATCAGTGAATGCTTTAAACTTAAGAGAAAAAATGATTTTGGAAAACCATGCTTGTGCGGCAGTTAGAGGTGATAGAGAAGCCTTAGAAATTTGACACTCCTGATGTCCAGGGTTCACATTCCAGTTCTATTGAATGCTAAACTGATTTCTCGGTTTAGCGAAATAAAACCTGCCAGATTTTGAGAGATACTGGTGCTGCACAGACGTTATTGTTAGCCTCCTTTGTCTGAGCAATATGGTGGGTCAGTTTTATTACAGGGTGTGAGGTGTCATTGATGTTCCCCTGCATCAAAGCTTAAGTAGACGTATCTCTGTTTGTTGTTGTTGTTGCATTTTTTTTGTTAGGCAACGATTTAGCTGGTGGGAAGGTTGTACCTGATCCTATAGTTTGTGAGAAAATCACTTCCAATGTCATGTGCGATGATGAAGAAAATTTATAATTGCTGTTATAAAAGATGGCCAGAAACAAATTCAATATATAGCCTTTACATAACACTGTTGATATTGATTTGAAAACATATCTGACCTTGATGGGATCAAACAAGCATGGAACCACACATATCACACAACTTTTACCAAAATTTGGTGGTGAGGATGATGAGTTGCATCCCTAAGTTAGCCAAGGCAAGGACATATCAGCGAGAAATATATGAACAACATAAAAAAATATAATTATACATAAATAAACATTATGAAAGTATCCTTACGAAAATGGCGACCATTACGCTTTTGAAGTGTTGTTGTTCAAGATAGTGGTCCATGCTTAACGAGATGCCATGAGTTTACCCAACCTATGGCTGGTCATTTAGGTATCAATTACTTATAATAGGATTTTGAGTCATTTTTATTGGCCTAAGCTTTTTTCAATTCAACATGCCATGTCTGTCAGATGGTAGGTAAACCAAATCAGGTACATGAACAGCTTTTATAGGGTGTTTATGTGTAATTGCCTAACTTAAAAACTCTATCGTTATCTCCATATTTTATCGATAAGCCATACCTCTTAGGAATATAAAGGCAAAGGCTGCAAAGGCAATGCAATTGTCAGTTGTGTAGGAGCACCAAAGGCAATTCAGTCAGCGGCTCAAATTTTATCGGGATTGTTCCAGCAAGTTTTATTGAAAGGCAATATAGATCAACTGCTTATCATCCTGAGTCCCAGGGAGCGCTAAAATTTCATCAAATAAAAACAATGCTGAAGACCTATTGTTAAAAGTGAAGAGAAGGAATTCATCTTGTACTATCTTGCTGCACGAGAGGCAGTCCAAGTTGTTCAGTCCTTTTGAAAACTTTTAGGGGTCCTTTGAAATTGTTGAAGGAAAAGTCACTGAGACTAGTGATCTTAATCTTTTAGATTATGTGTCTGATTTCAAAGAAAAACTTTAAAATGCTTGTAAATTGCACAAGAAAATTTTACATATTGAAAATGAAAATGTGGTATGATAAAGATGCCAGAAATAGGGTGTTTAAACAAAATATTCCTGGATCCTTTCAATTTTATGGCCCTTATGAAATTGAAAGCAAGATCAGTGATGTAAACTATGTAGTTAAGACACCAGGTATGTAAAGAGAAACGGGTTTGTCACATTAACATGTTAAAAGAGTATTTTGAAAGGTGTGACGAAATTCTGTAAAACCAGTTTCCACTTTAGCCAATGCTAAGACTGTTCAAAATTGTACTGAAAGTGATACGAGTGTAGGTGAGAAAGATTGTAATCAGAGTGTTCGCTTGAAAAATCAGAAATTTTGACTGATTTTGATGCCAAACTTGGACATTTGAACATTCACCAAAAAGAAGAAGCCAAAAGGTATCATCAAATCTTTTCATGTTCAGAAAACTAATGCAGCTTGTCATAATGTCATAATTCGCTTTATCAAACAACATCCGTACCGTCTCAATCCAATAAAATTGCAGTACCTAAGAAGGGAAGTGCAGTACACGTTGGACAATGACATTGTTGAACCTAGTAAAAGTGATTGGAGCTCAGCGTGTATTCGTACCAAAACAGTACTTGGTATATATGTACAGCGAAGGTAAAAAACTGATTCATTTCCAATACTTAGAATCGATGACTGTATTGAAAAATGGAAATGCAAATTTGTCAGTAAATTTGACCTGTTGAAAGGCTACTGGCAAGTACCGTTAACAGAAAGAGCAAAAGAAATATCTGCTTTTGCTACACCAGATGGACTTTACCAAAAAGTAATGCCTTTTGGCATGAAACAGTTTATTCCAAAGGATGATTCACTCCCTTCTATCAAGAAGAAGAGTAAATGATGTCGAATGATGTAACACCACCCTCCGAGATACACAAGCTTTAATATTTTCTAAAGCAAACTTAACTGTGAATCGAAAACGCGAATTTTGTCATGCTTATGTAGAGTATTTAGGTCATAAAGTAGGTCAAGGTTATGTTACACCCATTATGGCTAAAGTGGAAGCTATTAAAGTTTGATTCCTACAAACAAGACATGTTCATACCCACTGGATTTTAAGCAAAAATATTTGTTAGGATGCATAATTCAAATCTTTTACAAAAGAGAGTAAGTTTGAATGGAAAAACTGTGGAAACTCCTTTCATAAAATCAAATCTGTCCTTATCGCAATCCAGTACCGACTCCAGATTTTTCTAAGCAAAATTCACTGTTGATGCTAGTGAATCCCATAACGAGGTTGTAGTTGGTATTTTTCAAAGAAACTTACAAAATATCAAAAGTTTCCACCCTTGAAAAGGAATGCCTTGCACCATCACCTAGTATTTTGAATTGAACGTTATTACAACTTGTAATAGCAACGAATAAAGCCATTAACAAAAATAATAAATGGAATGTTACAAGAATACAACAAAACAATGATATCAAAGGCAAAGAAAATACTGTTTGTCAATTCTATTAATGGGATATTCAGATTCGTTATCACTGTATGGAGGTGTGTTGAATTGAAAATCTACTTGATTACGATCACAACAATGCTTTTGATTGGTCATTCGAAATTTCTGTACTTGCACATTCAGATAAAAAATGCCATTAAACAAACGTTTTCTTACACATAATAAAAGGGTTATAAAATTATTATATGAAATTTTTTTGTTATATTTAAAGTTTACCATATATATTATATCCTCTGTAAATAAATGGCTGGAATTTAAATTGGGTTATTGATCTTTACTGGTATTGTTTATAGATATTTTTTTTTTAGATCTATCATCGTTAATTATAATCATCTTTTTTATTTGTCTAGATTTATATAGAATATTCTTTAAAACTATATTAATTTTTGCACTCATATATAAAAAGTAATCGAGAGAACGTTTATGATATATACTTCAGTGTTGAATAAGATGATATTTTTTAAACAGAACGGAAGATTTCGTTCATAAACTAAGTGTGCGTTAAGTTTGTAATGTCTATGTAAAACGGGGGAGAAGATTACTAAAAAAAAAACGCTGTTTGTTTTGAACATATTTTATTGACAACATGTCAAAGGGACTAGAGTCTGCTGTTCTTTGTTTAACGCAATGAATAAAATAAAGCAACTTTTGAAGAAAATGCACAGCTTTGCATATACCTTAATCATTGACATGGAGTAGTTCAAAATCTAACTCCCTCATAAATCTAAAGGGGTTTACATTATTATAATGATCATTCTTTACAACAAAAGATGGATTTCAATTCCTTTCTGAGCTGGGTAATACGAGAAGAATATATGATAGGGTTCAGAAGGGAGTTGATATTGGCTGCAGCAAAACTGCCTACAACGATCGGGTGTGGGGTAAAAGGCAGCATAAAGCAAATAAGCATCGGTCCAGAAAATACGACAAGGGCCAAAATGATCATGCCCACCAACTTAGTAGCCTTCATAATTCGCTTTTTCTTGCGGTCTTCCATTTGTCCAGTACTGGTGACTCTTGAAGTACCAATGTATCGTTTTCGTACCTGGTATATAGCAAGCGAATAGAAAACTGCTATCAGAAACATGAAAGTTGAAATGAAAGCGCTCGTCATTTGTTGAACAGCTTTCATATTTGGACCATAAACAGTTACGTAGTAACAGTTAGTATGATCGTCCTCCGGGGATATTAAAGAGGTGTAAATAGTAAATGTGGCAACCCAACCAGAGATGCAGATGTAATATTTTCGGTTGTTGTCAAAGAGGTGTTTTGCCCATGCATTTTCTGACAAAACGAGAAATCGATGAATACTGATGCATAAAGTTTGAAAAAGTGACATGTTCATACCTATTAAGGCTAGCATATTTGCAAGGATGCATAATTCAAGTACTTGAGTAAATTTTGAAAAGATAAATCGTAACCCAGCAAGTAACGCACATACTCCCATCAGAAAATCACTCAGTGACAATCCCATAACGAGGTTGTAATTGGTATTTTGTCTAAGTTCGCGGTTTTTGATCGATGCTACAATCACCACAAAATTGAACGTTATTACAACAATACCTACAAATACAGACAATAAAGAAATAGTCATTGGAATTTCAAAACGAAAAGAGGAGGAATTGTTTGACAATTTCTGGAATGGTGTTTGAGATTCGTTACTACTCATGAAATCGGACGAATTTATTTTAGCCATCTCGTTAGACGTGGTCAGCTTCAGATTGTCACCGGATGTGCTGCATGACTCGGTAGTAGCAGAGGTCAGAGATTCTGTCACTTCTGGCGCGTCATTTGTAGTGGAATCGGATTCTTCGTAGTGTTCTGTAGTGGCTAATGCAAGAATATCTTTCGATAGACTGCTGGAGTTTATGTCATCTTCTGTTTGAAACATTGTGTGGTTATCAGGTTGATTCGTCGAATTCAATTCGTTCATCAAGCTTAAAGAATCTATCAATGTGGTCGTATCAGCAGTTATAAATGCTACCATTCTTAGCATCAATATCGTCTGCGCCAAAGAGTTTAACTTGGCCATTGCTGGACCTAAAATATTTATGACCATAAATCGACAAGTTTGGCAACATTTAAGAACATTCACTTTAGTAAAGTTAATCTCTTGCAATTCTCCGCCGAAATATGGCTGAAAAATTGCCGACTCGGCCTTAAACAATATACAATTAATCAATAAATGCAATTTACAATGATAAACCTAACGTGATATTTTCCCTTCTTGATATTCCGAGGAAGACAAGACATTGAAAAAGTATCCCTTAGATATTTTTTCTATATACAATGTACAATGTGTTCAACAAATTGAATATTTTTTCCCTTAAACTCTCTACTTAATTTTTTTAATGATAGCTTAATTAATGTTACATTTAGCTAAGATAACTCTTCCAAACCTTCAAAGTCATTAAATATTCAAGAGAATAATAAGTGAAGAATATGAAATAATGAGTGAGGAAATGAAAAAAAATTCTTAAGACATACCACTAAAATTGATGCAATCTTCGTCCTGAGAAAAAAACAGCTGTCTAAGATGTTTTGTGTACTGAGGATCAGAAAAGACATGGGGACCAAGAAATATCTACCCTATTTATAATTCAGCGATATTTTTCATCTGAAAATTAATTACTAGATCACTTGCAATTGACAGTAGCCCTGTGGTCAAGTCTATTCATTAACCATGTTCTACGTCCATGTAAAAGTATTGCTGAAAAGTAATATTGCATTATCTTCTCGTGTTATTCAAATCAAGGAAACAACTAATTGCAATTTTTAACTTACAAAAATGTTTACTCAGTTAATGAACTCTTATTATCGAGTAAATTAATTGTTTCAACGAAACACAAAAGATGAAAATTATAAATTTATCTAAGCCATTTACGTACACGCGGGGACTTGGTTTTAGAATATATGGTATCATGCTTTAAATCATATATTCTTTGGTCTTTCTCTGAACATGATTTTAAAATAATTACACTGAAAATTATTGGTATTAGTGTACCATTAATGTATATCATTTTACGAGTCAGCAAGATTTTGGTTCCCAAAGAAAAAGCCTATTTCCTGAAGGAGCTTACATGAAGGGAACTGTCTCCGGAACCATAAAGAACTTTTCAAAATAACAAACATCCAATCCCCATATTGTATAATGATTTCTTTAAAAATCCAAACAGACAACAGAATTATATGCATCATAAAATGATTTTCAACAAAAAAAAAACTCTTTAAATTCAATAAATACTTTTTAAAAGAATGATCGGATGAAAAAAAAGTGTAAGTCTTCTGAGGACACACCATTAAAATTGATGCAACCGTCATTGAGAATGACATTTGCAAGTATAGCATTAATCATTTTAATTTAGAAGGATATAATGCATAGGAAAAAAGAGGACTTTGTTATTGCCGTCGAGTTATCACGTAAGCAATCACGAAATACTATATTTGATCCAAAAGTAATGCACAACTTCTAAAAAATCTGTTAAAATCAAAAGTTTTCAACAAAACTAAATTTATACACAAATACCTCTATTTGATGTAACTTTAAGCCTAAAATTATAAAGAAATATGCAACGTGGCAATTTGGTCATTGTTAAGTTTTCTAATAGGTTCGAGGGCGTTGATATCCATTCGTTTGTTAAATCTATAATCTGTCATTATGGTCGTATCAGGAATTACAACTGCTACTGTAATCAGCACAAATATTGTCGGCACCAAAAAAATTTATTTGACCATTGCTGGACCTAAATTTTTGATGAGAAATATTACAGTACCAGAACCCTCATCTTCCCAAGTCAAGAGTTTCTGGATCAGCTCCGCTCCACATAAACCCTTGACCGAATAGGCTAAGTTTGACGGGGTTAGAAATGCGTTCTCTGATTGGCCTCATGCAAGTTTGCATGAACCAATCAAAATTATTGTTTTATTTGAACTGTAACTTAATGTAAACAGAAAAACACGCCAGTTTTAGTCCCAAAGAAAACGTCTTTATCATTAAATAGCCCAGTTAAAGGTTTCTCTCAGCTTTTTTGAATTATACTGAATTTATTACCGACTACCAATATTTTCTCGAATTCTCTGTTGAATTCGTTTACTCTGATTGGCTACTAGCAGAGGTCAGTAGAGTTCAAAATGTGCAATCTCATTAGATGGATTGACAGTAAACCCCGTCAAACTTAGCATATTCGGCCAAGGGCTTTTGTGGAGCAGAGCGGATCAGAAACTCTTGACTTGGGAAGATGCAGAACCCTTAGATACCTTTCATACGTCTGCATTTTCATTACAGATTAACATGCTAAACCTAATGCACTGGTTTTCCAAATTTATTTCTTTTATATCTTTCCAAGCAATTATATATCTGGACAAAAGTATTCCTATATTGAGTTATATAATGGAAATCCCACAAAGATGCTAATGATATATCATATGGGCATACGGTCGTGATTTTCTAACAAAAGAAGCATGGAAAAATTCCAAGATTTCACAAATTATGTGAACCTGATTAATTTTCTCATTTTGCGTCTTCATAATTAGATATTTGCCTATTGGTGAATTTGAAATACAAGCAGATTTTTGTTTTTTTTTGAGTTGGAATAATTGTTATTGCGCAAATTATTTAGCTGATTAACAATGCAGTGCCTCTTTTTGCTGGGTTTTGTTTTCGCAGCTTCATTTGAAGAAAAATATTGTCAACTTTTTTCCAAGGCCATTCATGATAGGTGAGATGCTGATTATATACTCCAGTTTCCTTGTACATTGTAAGATTACCCTAGTTCATGGTGAGAGACCAATTATAAATTTTAATGAATAATGATAAGCTGAAGTACACAAAAAAGTCTTAAATCTGCTGCAATGAAACAAAAAAATATCAAAAAAGAACTTTGAAGAATTTCATACAAAAATACATTGCATTTTGTCATAAAATCAATTTTGAGTCTATTTTATTGGTTGTTTGAAATTTCGAAGCTGACATGCTCTAGCTACAGTATGCTTGCAAGCTACATTTGATTTTCCCTAAAAGTTGGATTTAATAAATTTTCAGAGAATTGGATGATTAAAATTTAAAAGTATTTAGAAGTGTCACGTCAGTGCGTTGCCAAAAAGCGGATCGAAATGCCAACGTAATCTGTAACTCATCAAAATCAGCAGAATATCTGTAAACGTTTAAAAATGCGGAAAACCGAGTGAGACATTGTGATAGACAGACGCTTCCTTTTTAATGAAATATGGAGATAACGAACAGAATTAATTTAATTCAAACGTCCATTGAAACCATAAAAATTGAAAGCAGAAGTTGGATCCTGTGTCATGGAGGAGTAAGCATCCTCTGTGTTAACCAACAACACAACTTCTTTTATATAGACTTGTATCTGTAGTATTGTTTCTTTTACGAAACTCATTGTACGAGGGGTTATCAAAAAGTTCGTGGACTAGCGCCATAAAATTAAAACCGCTTAAGGTACATCAGTGAATTTTGAAATATCTAGTTAGCATCATCTTTTCTATCCAAAGAATAAACCACAAATCATGAATTTTATTTTTTAATAAATAAGTGATGTTTTTGTAAGCAAAGGTATGTCCAGACGGCGCAACCTCGAAAACGACGTTTTTTCGACCTATGTGTAACTGAGAAAAACTCCTTTGATATGATTATTTGACATCCAAAAATCCCGTTAATTCAGGTATGTGTCGGGACACAATTGTTTTATAAAATACGAAATGTTCACTTCATTCTGGAAGTTTTATGAAATTTTATCGTAAATTTTACACGGAATGTCCAAACAAATGAGGCCTTGAAAATGACGTCAAAAGGAG